>NC_136525.1:52893357-52918357 GCF_053919585.1 Euprymna scolopes | reverse complement strand
CCCAATACTTTGCACCTGCTGATAGGACAGCCTTCTTAGTGCTTAATCCAAGGTTTGGGTCCCTGACTATCAGGTGGATAACGTCAGCCCGGATTAAACGTTTACCTCCAGCACCCTTACTAGTGACATGGCCACAAGGATAGACATAGAAACAGAAAAATTTCCGATATCTCAGGCTACTGTTCATGAAGTACTAATGACCAGCTTTTCCTTCACCCTTTGTCAGAAAAATTACTCATTGGAAATGAGGACTGAGGGACAAAAAAGGAGAAGCGAGAGTTACTGGAGCTGCCGTTAACACATCCACAGTGCATTATCTACTCTCCATTTAAAAAAAAAAAAAAGGTAAGAAGGACTTATCAATACCTACTTAATATAATTCCGTTGCTCCATTCCTAGTTAAGGACGATATTTGAAAATAGTCTTCCCTCCTATATTATTGTGTGGATATTTTTGGCTTTATCTCCCTCGAGTTAGGATGTTCAAGCATTCTAACTTTACCTTGTAAGTAAAATGCGATAATGGAACTTTTATCAATTTGTGATGTCGGGTTATTTTGTTGATGAGCAGAAATCAGAGGCCTACAGTATTAATGTTGGAATCCCTCAGGAGTCAATCCTGGGCCCAACTCTCTTCCTGATCAACATCAATGATCTCCCAAAACACATTCTTACATCATTCGTTGACATCTATGCTGATGACACTACCATCTATGGCAACACATCAAAGGCCGTAAGTGATCTCTGATTCTCTCTTCTCTGATCTTGAGCATGTGGTACAGTGGGGGAAGAGGTGGCTGGTTACTTTTAATGCATCTAAAACCAAGCTCATATCTTTACATCATCAATGCTCTGGTATCAATTGAAATGGACGGCTCTCATCTTGGGGAGGCTCCATATTTTGACAAGTTTCTGGGCTTGACCTTTACTCCTGACCTGAAATGGAACACGTACATCAAGTCTGTTGCCCAGGTCACTGGAAAAATGGTAGGATCCTTCTACCGCTCCAGAAGATATTTCACTACTGATGCAATTCTCTATCTGTATAAACGTCCAAGGATGGAGTACTGCTGCCACATCTGGGCAGGAGCTGCTAAAAACGGCCTATCCTGCCTTGACAGAGTACAAAATAGACTTCGTGGCTTAGTGGGGGATGCCCTTTTCTCTTCTCTGCAACCTCTCTCCCACAGAAGAGACGTTGCGAGCCTATCTTTGTTTTATCGTTATTTTCATGGCAGGTGCTTGTCCGAGCTCCAATCTCTGATCCCCCCTCGGCAATCTTTTACGAAAAACACCCGTCTAGCTGAAGCCACTGTCAGTAAGTTTCCCCACTCTCTATCTGTGCCTAAATCAAAGCGTAGATTCCACGAACAAGGCTTCTTTCTTAGAAGTGCACGCCAGTGGAACTCTCTTCCGTCTGTCTGTTTCCCACCTGACTACAGCTTGGATGTCTTCAAGTCCAACATAAACAAATTCCTGATGAACCGCCCCCTTAAGTAAGACACTTTATCAAATCTCAAATACTAACGATTACTACGATACTATCCCATTGATTACTGTACACGCAATAACCCTTATCCTCAAGTGGCTTCCGGGCCTTGATAAGTGGTGACCTCCATGTAAAAAAAAAAAAAAGAAACAGAAGAAGAAGAAGAAGAAGAAACAACAACAACAACATCATCATCATCATCGTCATCATGCACTGGAGTTTGTGCCAAAAGTTTGGAATCCAAATGACGGACAAATGGTACCAACATTACCCAGACAGGGTAGTGGAAAATGAGGAGGTTAAGATTCTCTGGGATTTTATGATTCAGTGCGACCGAGAGATAACTCGTAGGAAACCGGATATTTAAGCTGTGAACAACAAAAAAAATGAATGCCAAGTTATTGATGTGGCTTGCCCAAACGACATCAACTTAGTTCCGTAGTTTCTCATTCTTCTATCAGAAATTGAGGATAGAGATTGCTAGATTGTGGAATAAGAAAACTTTCAACATGCCAATAATCATAAATGTGCATGGCTTAATCTCTGATGATTTTATGAAACGGTTAAACTCCTTACATCACTGTACCCCAGAAGTCAGTTCTGCTTTCCATCTAAGAGATTGCTAGATTGTGGAATAAGAAAACTTTCAACGTGCCAATAATCATAAATGTGCATGGCTTAATCCCTGATGATTTTATGAAATGGTTAAACTCCTTACATCACTGTACCCCAGAAGTCAGTTCTGCTCTCCATCTAAGAGATTGCTAGATTGTGGAATAAGAAAACTTTCAATGTGCCAATCATTATAGGTGCGTTTGGATCAATCCCTGATGATTTTATGAAATGGTTGAACTCCTTGGGAATCGGATACAACATCACCGTACTCCAGAAGTCAGTTCTGCTTAGCTCAGCAAACATTCGTCGCCAGGTGCTTTCCATCTAATTAACTTTTTGACCATCCTTACTAGCTTCGGTGTAAAAGCTCGTTGATGAGGAAAAAAAAAAACAAAAAAAACGGTGTCAAACATCACCACACTGTTAAAGTAATGGAGCAATAATAATAATAACAACAACTGGAAAGACGATCAGATCGTTGTACCACTCCAGAAAGTACCTTACTGTCGATGCAAACCTCTACAGGAGTCAAATGTGGCCTAAGATGGAGTACTTTTGCCACATCTGGGGTGGATATCTTTGAAATTTAGTAAGCGATAACCTTTTCGCCCCCCCCCCACCTACTTCCACTTTCTCACAAAAGAGATGTTGCGAGTCTCTTTCTACTCTATCAATACTTTTATGCTAGGTGCTCGACTGAGCTCCAATCTCTGATCCCCCTCTGTAAAACGTTTGCAGCAAATACTCACCAAGCTAAAACAACTGCCAACAACTTCCCTCACTCCCTATCTGTGCCCAAAACTTAAAAATCCCATGAGCAGAGTTGCTTTCCTAAAGCTGTTCATCTGTGGAATTCAATACCGTTTGCCTGCTTCCTGGCTGACTATAACATGGTCGCATTCAAGTCTAATGTGAATAAATTCCTATTGTGTTGTCCATTTAGATAATCTAGCTCTACCCAAGTTCCACCGTGAATGATCTTGTCTCGCCATCTACCTAACACTTAACCATTATCCTTGAGTGGCCTCCAGGTCTTCATAAGTGGTAACCTTTCAAGTAAAAAAAAAAAATATATTGGTTTTACAATTACTACCCTTTCCTGTAGACTCACTATGCATCTGATAAACTCTAGTTTAATTTAATATAAAAATAGAACTGTACAGCTTTCATTTTTCAGACAAAATTTTAGAAAGCTTCCTACTCTTTTTTTTTCAAGCTGCCTGTCTTTGGAATTCTCTTCCTTTTTTTTATTTTTATTTTTTTTTATTATTATTACATTTTCACCCCAAACAAGGCAAATTGCGTCTTTGGTGTAGGGAGCTACTATCAGGGACATAAGCTACTGGGGTACTATGTGGGCAATTGGGCAGTATTATGTCGGTTCATGTCACACTTGACTTTCTGCATGTCAGTACAGTTGGGGAAGCAGGGAGCTGGAATGGAATTCCTGCTTCTTGTCCTCCATCTCTGATTGTAACAGAATGGACCTTAACCTTACATATATGTCATAATCATGTTGCCCCACTGGTTCCTATCAGATCACCGAAGTTAAGCAACATTGACCATTGCACTTTGGGATTTCCTCGCAGGCCCCTGCTCCCTGACTGTACTGACATATCACTGCCCAACTCCCTAAATAGTATCCTTCCAAATCTGGTCCCTTAAGACTAAGTGGCTCTGTGCTCTGTTTGGGGTGAATTGACAAAATTTTTTTTAAAATGTCCGTCTTTGAAATTCTCTTCCTGCTTCTTGTGCCCCCCTCCCCCCAATTGTACTAATGTGTCTTGTTTAGAGTGTACACAAAAAAAAAGAAAGAAAAAAAAGTGAAGTATGCATGGTCCTCCGCGAATGCACAGTGAACAAGGCATAAAAAAATGACTAAGTTCAGCATTTGACCCCCCCCCTTTAACCCCAAAAGTCCCCAAGGCCTTAACATATTTAAATTTCAGTTCAGCACCATACAAAACTGCTAAATAGACATACATAGAAAATTTTAAACAAATATGGTAAAAGAGTCCCCAAAATGGAGTGTTTTTATTAGCCCTAAAAGAGCCCCTGGAGCACACCCAAGAGTTATCGCAAAGTATGGAGACAAACAAAATTATATAGAAATCAGTTAGTTACAAATTTTCAGAAAGTTTTATAAAAATCCAAGGCATCAATTTTTTTTTTTTAATAAACACAAAAGTTTAAATTTAAGCCATTTTAACCCAAAAGGCACCCCTGCGGGGGGGGGGCAACCGGAGTTTTCCCTGGAAAATCCGTTCTGCTACGTTTTTTTTTTTTACTCATATCATGTTTAATGTTTGTGCAAAATTTCAAAAAAAAAATCCAAGAGAAGAGTGCGGACAGGCGAACGAACAAAGGAACAGACAGTTAAGGGTGAATTTACAGGTCCACCCTCCTTTTTATCGGGGGGGGGGGAGGGGGTCAATTAAAGTTTATAAGAACAAGTTGAGCAATAAAATTAAAATGGCACTAGTCAAAGGCACAGGGGGCTTTAATTTATTTCCATGGCGGCCAAGAGGTTAATCCAACCACTTCAGATAAACCGGCTGCAGACTAATGTTCAGCTTTTTGTTTTTTTTAAATACCAACAATAAATCGTTTCTCTCTAACAATAAAACGCAGCATTCCCACCCTATCCACACAAATGACACGGTCATTAAGAAGAGGGAATGATTAATTATGCCTTAATTATAACATTCAATTACTCCCCCTTTCTGACTCCAAGCTCTACTCCTCTCTCTCTCTCTCTCTCTCTCTCTCTCTCTCTCTCTCTCTCTCTCCGCCTCTTCCAAAAGCGTCAGCCATTTTCTTTTTCATGTTTTTTTTTTCCAATCATTCAATCATGTAATTTTATATCCAATATATATAAGTGGCAAAAGTTTGTATTATTTGGATTCATCGGACTACTGCTCTCATCTTGAGTGTGATGATTACAACGTTTTCGGTCGATGTAACCTCCGACCTTCTCCAATTGTACTCTAATCACTAACCATTGTGTTGTCCATTTTGGATAAGCTAGCCCTACTCAAGTTCCGCAGTGACCAGTCTTGTCTCACCATCTACCTAACACTTAACCCTTATCCTTGAGTGGCTTCTGGGGCTTGATAAATGGTGACCTTCCGAGTAAAAAAAAAAAAAAACTACATTGGTTTTACAATTACTACCCTTTCCCGTAGACTCACCATGCGTCTGATAAACTCTAGTTTAATTTAACATAGAAACAGAAATGTGCGGCTTCTGAGTTCAGGCAAAGTTTTGGAAAATGAATGAAATTTGAAAAAAGAAACAAAGAAAAACGAAAAGGACAAGGAAAAAAAGAAACAAAGAAAAAAGAAACAAATAAAAACGAAAAGAACAAGGAAAATAGAAACAAATAAAAACGAAAAGAACAAGGAAAAAAAGAAACAAAGAAAAACGAAAAGAACAAAGAAACAAAGAAAAAGAGAAAAAAGAAACAAAGAAAAACGAAAAGAACAAAGAAACAAAGAAAAAGAGAAAAAAAGAAAAAAAGAAAAGAACAAAGAAACAAAGAAAAAAGAAACAAAGAAAATAGAAACAAATAAAAACGAAAAGAACAAGGAAAAAAAGAAACAAAGAAAAACGAAAAGAACAAAGAAAAAAGAAACAAAAAACGAAAAGCAAAAAAGGAAAACGGTAAAGTAGAAAAAAAAGAAACAAAATAAAAAGAAAATAACAAAAAAAGAAAAATAGAAAAAAAATCATTTCTTTTTGAAGCTAATGTTTTTTTTAATAATGTTTTTTTGTTGTTATTCTTTTTATGATCTCAAATTTGTTCCTTCCTGTCTTCAAGAATTTAGAAAGTTCCGCTCCCTTAATTTACACTTGGTCCCACTTGTCATTTGAAAACCTTCCCCACCCTCCACTGCCATTGACAGCCTTTTGTGAAATACAAAATTAAAAAAAAAACAAACACAAAAACAAAAGAACGAATGTTCATAACATGCGCCTATACAAGAGTTTATTTGAAGAAAATTATATTAACTGAAACTTGATAAACGAAACTGGTATTTCGAACTGAAACTTATCATCATCATCATCGTTATGTAATTTTTATAAGCCGACTTTTAGAAATTGACTTTCAAACTAACCTATCTCTGCACAGGTCTTTATCCTTTTTTCTTAGAAGCTCAGACTTCCACTCAAAGAATATAGAGAGTATTAAAAATCTTTGAAAGTCATATTGCCACCTAAATTCCTGACCAATGGTCATAACCATTGAGAAATCAATGGTAAGTGACTGTTGCGATGATGCAAAATGACTACAACTGACTACAACTTGGATGTCTTCAAGTCCAACGCTAACAAATTCCTAATGAACCGCCCTCTTAAGTAAACACTTCATTAAATCTCCACACTAACGCACTGTACTTGCAATAACCCTTATCCCTGAGTGGCTTCCAGGCCTTGTTAAGTGGTGACCCCCGTGTAAAAAAAAAAGAAAAAAAGATTAGTAATGGTTATCAAAAAAGGTAGAATATTCCAGGGTACATTTCTTTTTTTTTTTCACAGTGGTCACTACTTATAAAGGCCTGGAAGCCACTCAGGGATAAGAGTTATTGCAAGTACAGTACGTTAGTGTGGAGATTTATTGAAGTGTTTACTTGAGGTGGCGGTTCATTAGGAATTTGTTTACGTTGGACTTGAAGACATCCAGATTGTAGTTAGGTGGGAAGCAGGCAGACGGAACAGAGTTCCACAGGCGTGCAGTTCTAAGAAAGAAGCTTTGTTCATGGAATCTACGTTTTGATTTAGGCACAGATAAAGAGTGGGGGAAATTTTTCACAGTGGATTCAGCTAGACGAGTGTTTTTCGTAAAAGATTGGCGAGGGGGGACCAGAGATTGGAGTTCAGACGAGCACCTGCCATTTATTATGACATCATCGGTCAGCATCTGTAAGAAATCACTGATGATGACTTTTGGGAAAATTCCAAGTGAGTAAACAAATTGTTAAATTATTTCTTGTTTGGTCATTACTTTAACTGGAATATTTATAACTAGGGGGGGGGGCCCGGGTGTTTGGAATGAAAAAAAAAAAAAGAAAGAAAGTGGTAGTAGGCAGGCAGGCTCGAACCCATGACGTAAAAGAAGAAAGTGAAAGAAAAACTGAGATCTTACCGCTACGCTACGACACGAGAGGAAGTGAAAAGCGTTCAAATTTATCGATCTCAATCAAAACATTAACTTGCTAAGGGACCTTCGTTTATTTCCTGGATTTTTTTTAAACGAAGGTTATAAAAAAAGAAAACGCGAGTCTTTTAATTTTCAACAAAATTTTGCACTATATATGCTCTGCACCTATTAAATAGACACATTGAGCTTAACTCAAAATGAACGGTGACTGGTTTTTAAAATAACAATCTAAACCCGTTAAACGAAAACGGCATACATTGAAATTAACGATATTTCAAAAACAAACTTTATATGTATATATATATATATATATATATATATATATAGAGAGAGAGAGAGAGAGAGAGATAGAGAGAGAGAGAAAGAGAGATAATAGATTTTGGCATATCAGCAAACCAAAGCATGAAAATCAAAGAGACAGAAAAATGAAAAATACCCGAACCTTCTTGAAGAACTGAAAGGAACACAAAAAAAGTCAATATAATAATGGGTATATATGCTGATGACTCCACACTCTATAGCAGGCACGACAGGAAAACAAATGAACACATATCTAAAGAAATGGCAGAAACACTAGAGGATGACCTCCAATCTGTAGTGGAATGGGGACAAAAATGGATGGTCACGTTCAATGCCGCCAAAACTAAACTAGTTTCATTCAATAATTACAAGAAACCTTCTCTACCACCTATAGCAATGGCCAACGACTCTTTATCTGAGAGTACGTCTTTCAAGCTCCTTGGCCTAACGTTCACAGGAAACATGAGTTGGAACAATTACATCAAGGGCATTGCCAGGGCCGCTGCGAGGAAGGTGGGCTCTCTCTACCGTGCTAGAAAACTACTAACACCCGAAAGTATCCTGTACCTCTATAAGGCCACCATTCGCCCATGTATGGAGTATTGTTGTCATATTTGGGCTGGTGCATCGGCTACTAGTCTCTCGCTCCTTGACAAGGTTCAAAAGAGAGTCGCAAATCTGATAGGCCCTGAACTGGCATCTTAGCTTCAGCCTCTGTCCCATCGACAAAACGTTGCATCCCTCTGCCTGTTCTACAAGTAGTTTAATGGTGAATGCTCTAATGAACTGCAAGCACTTGTGCCCCCACGATGTAAACACCCTCGACAGACCCGACAGGCTGCAAAATCCCACCCCCACACTGTAGAGATCCCTAGATGTAAAAGATCTTTCTACTCCAGTAGTTTCTTCTCCAGAACCGCTGGACTTTAGAATTCCATTCCAGGCCCCTGCTTCCCCAACTGTACTGATGTGCAGAAGTTCAAGTGCAATGTGAACAGACATCCTGCTGCCCAAATCCCTACATAGTGCCCCAGTAGTTGTTGCCCTTGATAGTAGCCCCCTACACCAAAGTGGCAATGTGCCTTGTTTGGGGTGAAAATGTAAAAAAAAAAAAAAAAAAAAAAAAAACTAGCAGGACCTGTGGAAATAACCCTAACCCTAACTCTTTCATATGTAATATATCGATGTTGGCATTCTGTAAATGTTCAGTGTAAATGGAGACGCTCTGATATTATTGTAGCTCTTTTGTTAAAACTGCAAAAGTATTTATCTAAGCTAGCAGGGACGCCTTGCGTAGCCCGGTCATAAAATATATTTTAATTCATGCAGATTTCGTATGTACTATTATGCAGTTGTGATCTCACAAATAAAAAAAATGTATTCATATGACTTGGGTACCAACAACTATAATCGAAACTGAAACCAAAACTTGTGAAGAATTCTTGGTAAAATTATTTATTACAAGAAATGAAAAGTCATAACAATTAAATGACAGTCACTCAGAAGAAAAAACATGTAAGCATGACACATAAAATAAATACCACACACGCTATCGTATTAATATATAGATTATCTGGATTCTTCGGACTACTGTTCTCATCTTGAGTGTTATTTTCACAACGTTTTGGTCGATGTATCCTCCGACCTTCTTCAGGTGTATCTTGTTGAACTCTGGAAATTGGTTGAAATTCTGAATGGAACCCTTTATTTACTTCACGGGATAGCAGCCTAAGTAATTCGCACTTGTATCTTTACAGTTGCCCAATTGATTTTTCCAAGTATTCTACCCCGACTGCGCAAGAACCCATGGCACAAGGGTAAGACTACTTGGAAAACTCAACTGTAAAATTCTCAATATGGGCGACCAAAAAAATGCAACAGAATTCCCAATCCTCATCTTAAAAATTCAGATACGTAATATTTTAATTCTTTAAGAAAAAAAATAAAAAATAAAATAAAATAAAAATCAACCAGAATGCATTTCAGTTTTTATTTTTCAACAAAACGAAGATAAAGATATAAGTAATTCGAAATTGTATTTTAAGTATTGCCCGCATTAAAGATTGAACCCTAAACCTCCTGAACTGAATTTTACCAAATACTTCATCAACTACTGGTGGTATTGGATAAAAGTACTAAGTAAAAAAAAAAAAAAAAAATTAACCAGTATGCATTTCGGTTTCTTATTTTCCAACAAAACGATGAAGACTTGTGTAATGTTTATTACTAAAAACTTGGGCATAATGACAAACGGGCAGGCCAACAAAAGATGGGCAGGGCCCGGGTGTCTTCTGAGAGATGCCAGTCCACATCTAAATAGGGTTTCCTGATGAGTAGGGGTGTGAGTGGGGGGTCTGCTCCATATGCAAGTACTTATGTCTTAATGGTTGCAAGGATTAGAAGGGCTTTCATGTGTGAAACGCCTCAAATAAAAATTTAAAAAAAAAATGGCAAAGTTATAAAAAGAACATGTTTTGACATTTGTTGTTTTGGAAAAAAACCAAACGAACCACATGTGACAGGCGTTAGATGAAGATGCAGATATGAAAATGTTAAGGAATGTGTGTGTGCTTATATATATATATATATATATATATATATATATATATATATATATATACTAGCATGGGTGCCCGGCGTTGCCCGGGTATTTGGAGATGTATGTTGAGCAAAAAAAAAAAAAAAAGAAGTGGTCAATTTTTTAAACTTTGATCCTTATTATGACCTCTTAACATTTATTGTTTTGGGCTCAAATCAAGTTATTAAGTTAGATCCATGTCCAAGGAACCTATATCTAAAATTTCAAACGTTTAGACCCAAAATTGTCGAAGGAGTTTGGTAGAGTTCTCAAAGGTCAAATCGTTCAACTTTGACCCCTTAATCCCCAAATTTCTGGCCGAAAACCGATCACATCGATATTTTCCCAAGTCTCAGTACCCTATATATCAAATTTCGAGTCTGTAGACTTAAAATTGACAGAGTTATTGCGTAGGGAAATGTACACATACAGACACACACACAGACTGACACTTTCACAGATATATATATAACGAGGGTAGATAGAATAGAGTAAATTCAATTCTATAAGAGGAGATAATATTATCGGGATAATATAAAGCCCAACAAATTTCAATGGAGCTTATATAGGTGACAATACGAGTGGAAAATGAAGTCACAAAAACGATATATTGGGATATATAAATGATTCATTTATTTAATGAGGGTATACAATAGAAACCCTATACACCTTTTTACATTACACTTTTTATAGTACGCTCATCATTTATCTTAGAATTCAATAGAGTTCCCAGTAACAACATCAATAATTTTATTAATTTATTTCGTTCCTGATGAATCCCTAGCTAGACGTCACATCCCAATTACTTCTCTACTCTTCTGATGAGAAGCATTAGGCTTCGAAATACCTTGGTATAAAGAGTCCCTTTATCCCCCCCCACTTAATGTATGTATACTCTTATTAAATAAATGAACCATTCTATATTTGCAAATATATAGTTTTTGTGACTTCATTTTCAACTCTTATTTTCTCATATATATATATATATATATATATATATATATACAGTGATGATCATATTTATTGGCACGGTAAAATAAAAGTTAAATTTTGTCTAATAAATTCTAAAAAAGGGATTAAATTAAAGAAAATAACAAAGTATATTATGTATTTTTAACTGGCCTTTCCGATGCAGCAATCGGATTTTAGAAAAAATAAATAACAAAGGAACAACAAACATAATTGCAATTTCTCTACTCTTCTTGGTGTAAAGAGTCCCCTTTATCCCCCAAATAATTGTATGTTTATCCTTATTAAATAAATAAATGACTCATTCTATATTTTTCAATATATATATATATATAGTGTTTGTGAATTCATTTTCGACTTCTATTGTCTCCTATATATATATATATATATATATATATATATATATATATATATATATATATATATAGAGAGAGAGAGAGAGAGAGAGAGAGAGAGAGAATAAATGACAAAAGGTTATATTCCAAAATTCATGATGTTGACCTTCTTATAATTTATTCCATTAATTCAGTTGATTAATACAATTCTTGACAGTATCTGTTTCGTAGCACAAAATCAATCACTTAATTATTATATCAATCAATGAATCTATTATGCCCTTAGCTCATCAGAAGAAATAGCAACAATCAATCCGTCAAAAGGAATTGAAATGTGATTTGACATGATTAAAATCCGAAAATTGGAAGAGAAGCTGCAGTTACCTTTATATTATTCCGTTACGCCATATTGAATATATATATATATATATATATATATATATATATATATATATATAATTTTTTTTTTTAATGGAGAGTAGAAAACGCATTGTGGATGCGTTATTGGCAGCTCCCGTTACTCTCGCTTCTCTTTATTTGTCCCTCAGTCCTCATTTTTAATGAGTGATTTTTCTGACAAAGGGAGAATAAAAAGCTGTTTTCTAGGTTGGCAGTATTTTGCGTGAACAGCCGCCAGGGATGTCGGAAATTTTCTATCCTTGTAGCCATGTCACTAGTAAGGGTGCTGCAGGTAAACATTTTATCTGGGCTAACGTTATCCGCCTGATAGTCAGGGACCCAAACCTTAGATTAACCACTAAGGAGGCTGTCCTATCAGCAGTTGCAAAGTACTGGGGCTGCTGTATTGCCATTTAGTGAATGGATTCTGGACCATGCAGTAGCTTTTGGTGGGGCCTCTTGATGCCATATTAGTGGGTAATTGTTACGGCTTTACCTTTTCATGTGCTACAAAAAAAAAAAATTCTTCATTTCTATTTCTCTCTTACTTTCCCTCTCTGCCCTGCTTCAGGCATGTCTGTTGACCACAAATCCCAAAACACGATCATGAAAAGTCTCAATAAAAAACACAAGATTAAACTCGGATCTCCAACTTCTAACGTAGACCTCCACTACCAGGTCTCCTTCTCTAATATCAGGGGTCTACGTTCTAACCTTCCAGAGGTTGAAACCCAATTACAGGAGACTAAACCAGACATATTATTTCTAAGTGAAACTGGCATTGGACAGACCATTTTCCTAGATGAGTTCGTAATTAAAGGATACTCTAATTTAACTTCCAAATCTGACCCACAAGATCGCCATGGGCATGGAATATGTGCCGATATAAAAGATGGTAGAGACATCTCCAGAGAAGATCCTAACTTACCCTATATGTGCTTCCGGGTTGCACTTGCTCAAACTACTGCTCTCTATCACCCCCACAACAGCGGAGTCACTATCTTTAAAAGCATAGCTGAGAAAATTGACCACGCCCTATCTGCTTATCCTTCAGCTAATATTTGTCTGTGGAGACTTCAATGTTCACAATGTGGAATGGTTAACTCACTCAAACAAGACCGATGATGAGGGGAGGTTCTGTCATGATTTCTCCATTGCTTATGACCTCACTCAGATTGTTCACGAACCCACCCGTGTTCCCGATTCTGATGGCCAGTATGCAAGTCTCCGAGACCTCTTTCTCACAACTTGCCCTGAACTGTGTTCAGCTTCTGTTCTGTCTCCACTTGGATCTTCCAACCACTCAGTTGTATCAGTTAAGATAAAACTGAAATGATGTACCTCTCCATCGTACAGTATATCGATACTCTATGGCTGACTGGGATAGCTTCCGCACATTTACATCAGATCTACCTCTGCGTTCCATGTTTAAAAAGGATGTGTCCTCTATAGTATCAGACCTGACAGAATGGTTAATTGTAGGTATAGACCGTTTCATACCCTCGAAAAAATTCTAGAAAAAAACTAAAAACCAGCGGCTTGGTTCCCACCAGTTTTGGCAAATAGCAAACAGAATCCTCACACAGAAGCGTGTGCTCTATCCCAACTCTCATAAATGGACCTGAGTTAATCTCGTCAGCATCAGATAAAGCCAAACTCTTTGCCAAGAACTTTGCAGCTAATTCTAACCTTTGCGACCAAGGCTGCCAACCTCCAATATTTCCTCCTGTATCAGAAAACATGCTATGTGATATACAAATATCTGTACGTGATGTTGCCAAGCTAATCAAAAACCTTGATTCCAGTAAAGCAACCGGCCCTGACGGTATTCCAATTATAGACTCAAAAGACTTCAACCAGAACTTGCACCCATCCTTACAAAACTGTTTAGACGTTGTCTTAAGGAGAATTACTTCCCATCACCCTGGAAACTCTCATCAGTATGCCCCGTATTTAAGAATTCAGGTGATTGGTCATCTTCCTCACAGTACAGGCCAACAAGTCTCCTGTGCATCATGAGTAAGTTGCTGAAATCTGTTAAATAGAGAAGTAATCAACCATCTCAGAAAAAATAACCTTCTTAGTGACACGCAATATGGTTTCTGTTCTGTTAGATTTACAGCAGATGTTCTTACAGTTATATCGCATAGGATTAGCGAATCTCTTGACGGAGGCTACCTTTCTAGGGTAATTGCTCTTGACATATCAAAGGCCTTTGATACGGTATGGCATAAAGGTTTACTTCACAAGATCTCCAGCTATGGTATAGCTGGAAATGTTTTCTCAATTATTAAATCATTTCTCTCTGATGGGTTCATAAGAGTAGTGGTTGATGGGCAGAAATCAGATGCTCTTAGTATTAATGCTGGAGTCCCTCAAGGGTTCATCCTGGGCCCTACTCTCTTCCTGATCTATATTAATGATCTTCCAAATCACATCCTTACATCATTCGTAAACAGCTATGCTGATGACACTACTATCTATGGTAGCACATCTAAGACCGTAAACGTAAAGTTCTCTTTGATTCTCTCTCCTCTGATCTTGAGTAAGTGGTACAATGGGGAAAGAGGATGCTTGTTACTTTTAATGCATCTAAAACCAAGCTTTTATCTTTACATCATCAACGTTCTGATCCCCATCTGGCATCAATTGAAATGAATGGCTCTCATCTTGAGGAGGCCTCATGTTTTGACAGGCTTCTGGGCTTGACCTTTACTCCTGATCTTAAATGGAACACATACATTAAATCCGTTGCCAAGGCCGCTGGAAAAATGATGGGATCCTTCTATCGATCCAGTAGATATCTCACTTCTGATGCAATTCTCTATCTATATAAGAGCCAGGTACATCCAAGGATGGAATACTGTTGCCACATCTGGGCAGGAGCTGCTAAAAAGGACTTATCCTGCCTTGATAGAGTTCAAAATAGACTTCGTAGCCTTGTGGGGGATGCCCTTTTCTCTTCCCTGCAACCTCTTTCTCACAGAAGAGATGTTGCAAGTTTGTCTCTGCTTTATCGTTATTTTCATGGCAGGTGCTCGGCTGAGCTCCATTCTATGGTCACCCGTCTAGTAGAAAACACTATCACTAGTTTCCCCCACTCTCTTTCTGTGCCTAAACCTAAGCATAGATTCCATGAGCAAAGCTTCTTTCTTAGAACTGCACGCCTGTGGAATTGTCTTCCGTTTTTCTGCTTTCCAGCTGATTACAATATGGTTGTCTTCAAGTCTAACGTAAACAAGTTTTTGATGAGCCGTTCCATATAAGTCAACAAATTTACCGAATCTCCATTACTAACGGTTACTATATTGTCCAATTTCTACTGTACACTCTTTAATCCTTATCCTCAAGTGGCCTCTTGGCCTTGATAAGTGGTGATGCCTATGTAAATATATATATATTAGGTACGTGCAAAATGAATGCCGCTGCTCAAACTGTTTAAACATTTTGACCCCTCCCTTTACTTAAAAATTCACCAAAAATCAGGAAATTAACGAATTTGGATGAAATTTTCAGTATTTATCAAATAATGATCACGGAGTATATTGAACGGATTATTTTCATTTAAATCTTTGTGAAAATGTATTATTTTGTTTAAACAAAAAAAATCGTTAGTAAAGTTATGATTTTCTGTCATAAAAAAAAAAAAATGAATGAATTTATTTTTGTTTTTTTTTATGAAAATAGAGCAGCGTAACATGCAACAATTAAAAAAAAAATATCCTTTAATTTTCGCAGGAACATTACGAAAAATGCCCCTAAAGTCCGTTTTAACGAATTCGATATAACTCGAAAAATTAATTTCTCGAAATACTGATATTATCATTGAGTTAGCATTGTTTATTTAATGTTTTCACACAAAAAAAATTATAATAGCAAAAAAAATTTTTTTTTTTTTTTAAATTACAGGTTTCGCATAATTTTTATACATATAAGATTTTAATATTTTCCTTGCTTAAATGAATGTGAAACTTTCGGCGTAACATAATTATATAATATTGAACAATAATAAAAAAAAAAATTTTAATTTAAAAACAGGAACATAGAACAATAAATTAAAAAATGGTAAAAATGGTACAAGCGTTCAGGATAGGAATGTACGGATGCACATCTGGGGGGGGGGAAGAAAACTAGCACCCCCCCCCTTTAATTACATGACGTCATTTTTCAATCTTTCGAATGGGCTTCCATATATTCCGTGTTTGTAAAACTTCCGTTTATAGCAATTTTTTTACAAACAAGGTGTTTTTTTTTTTTATTATTTAATTCATTGCGTTAGGACTTGACTTCACTAATTATCTTTAAAATAGACCTAGAAAACCAATATTTATCTTTGAAAGGATTTTTACAATGAATTTATTTAACTTCAAAAATTTAGCTGGATTGGTTAGCTCGCCGTGAAAACATTTTTTATAACTTTTTTTTCTTCACGTGTACAAATATCTTTTTTACTTTTGGAAATTAAGTTTAGTCCTTAATCTTTCAAAGACAATCAAAAAGTTATCAGAAACTTACAAAAAATTATGATAAATCGGCTTTCAAAACTAGCCCCACCCCTATCTTTATACGCCCATTTTTGTCTGTACCTAGTCTATATTTATATATGTGTGTGTGTGTGTGTGTGTGTGTATTTGGATTCTTAATCTGGCAAGGGGATGTGATGCGTATAGTGCGTTAGTGTTAAGTTCATGCTGGCATGCCTTCTCGCTTCCAGTGAACACCACTGGCTAACCTCACGGCGAAAAGGGAGCAGCTATGCATAAGTCTTCCTTACCAATACATAGCCTCTCCATCATCAAGACTCCTACAGTGCCTCCACGTTGGCCACACATGGTAACTGGGTGTCTTGCAGCCCCAGGCTAAACTTGTAGAAGATCTTGAAGTAGTAGGGGACCCCAGAGGTAGTGTGTTATGGCTCACCAATGTGTGGACACACCTTGGCACACTACCAACCCCTACCCCACTGTCTTGTGGGTGCCCTTGGTTGGTCGAAGACTAGGGGAACCGACCCCAAAATCAAACACCACTGCCTTTTTCTTAAAAGCCTATGAAACCTCATCTAGAAAGAAAAGGCGTAGTAGCAGACACGATAGGGTGACTGTTTACCTCACTGAGATTACTTTCGGCCAGAAGCTGCAGCCTCCTCTGCTGCCAGTCGTAATTTTCAAGGTGTTGTGGCACCGTCCACCTGAAAAACTCACCCTTATCCTCTTTTAGTTTCGGAAATGATGGAGTTTGAAAATATGGAGACAGACAGGCAGACATAGTGAGTTTTATATATTAGAGTTTTATTATTATTATTAGCCCCTTTACATGAAGTGGTTTCATACCTGTCTGAAGCAACTCCCATAAAAAAAAAAAATAATTCTGCCCAATTTCAATGATCCATACTAATTTTCAAGGTGTTGTGGCACCGTCCACCTGAAAAACTCACTCTTATCCTTGGGTGGCTTTGGGGTCTTAATAAGCAGTAACACATTTTTCCATTATAAAATCTATTTTCCACGTCAACGTAAAATGTAAACGTCCGTACAATTTTCGTTTGGGTTTGGCTAGTCTCATGTTTTTCGTTTAAGCAGTGCCAAATACCCCACTTTTCTAAAACAGTTAATCTATTCCAGCAACCATCAAGATAAAATCTGACTGAAAAAAAAAGTGGAGTCAAAAATAGATGTAAACGTTTATATATATATATATATATATATATATATATATATATATATATATAAAACAATATAAAGGAAAATCCGTGCCAATCCAAGAATGTGAAGAATTATTTGATAGAATGACACTTTTTTATTTTGGACCATCCGGACTACTGTCCTCATCTTGCGCATTAATTCACACAACGTTTTGTCTAATGTAACCTCTGACCTTCTCGCTCCTCTTAACCGTGTAGAGCTATTTCTATCTTGATAAGCTTACTTTGTTAAAGATATTTTCCTTATGAGCCTCATTTGATATTTAATAATAATAATCTCTATATAAATATAGATGAAAGTAGAAATATGTGTGTGTGAGGACACTTCTCAACCTATATACTCAACGAATTTTTGATCTACGGACTTGAAATTTGGTATATAGGATATTCAGGCATGTGGAAAACGTTTTAATCGATTTTCATCTGGCAAAAAATGGCAGCTAACAGGTCAAAATTGAAAAATTGGTACTTTGGGTGGGTCATTGGGTTTTTATCTGTTTGCTGTTTCATGAACGCATGTGTGTGAATCATTCGCATGACAGATCTTTTTTTTTTTTTTTTGATCTACGGACTTGAAATCTATAATATAAATCTACGGACTTGAAATCTGTAATATAAATCTCAATCGTGAATGCATGTATGTATGGATGAGGTATCGTTAGGGATCAGCAGGGTAAGTGATGTCTTTGAAAAGTTGGACAGGCGTTTGTGAAGCTGTCATTGGATCTCGCTGCCAACAAAGATCGTGGTCGATGCCGTATTCGTTCTCTCTGCTCTTCTCTATGTCTGTGAGACTTGGACAACATACAGGAAGCATTTGATACGTCTCGAGCCGTTTCACCAGATGTGCCTACGGCAAATCTTAGGTGTGGGTTGGCAAATGTATGTCAGTGATGTGGAGGTGCTTGAACGGACCCAATGTCTAAGCATTGGAGCTCACGTTATCAAACATAGACTGAGATGGAGTGGACATGTGGTGAGGATGTTAGACAGTCGACTTCCCAAACAACTCCTTTATGGCGAGCTCGCCGAGGGAAGACGTCTGGCTCAAAAGCCTAAAATGAGATTCAAAGATTGTTTGAAGTCCACCTTAAAAAAATGAGAGTCTTGCTTTGGAACCTGGAGAGTGGAGAAGGACCTTGCGGGGAGGTGTGGGCAAGTTTGAGGCAGATTGAACCCAGTATGAGCGGCTGAAACGTGATATCCGGAAAGTGAGGGTGAAAGGAGCAGTGGATGGGCGGGGGCGCCAAATTGGTCTGGAGTGTGAGGTGTGCGGAAGATTATGTCTGAGCAGAGCTGGGCTGATGAGCCACAAGATTACTCATCGGTGCAGTGGGCCACAAAGCAGTCTTGAGTTGCCAGATCTAACCTGTGTCAACTGCGAGCGGACGTACAAAACAAGTGGTTTGAAGCGGCATTTGATTATACATAGAAGTGACTATCAAGAACGCGCTGATAGTGGCACACGTCTCACAATGTGTGCCAAAGAATGCCAGAGTTTGGCAGGGCTTAAAAGCCACCTCGTGCGGCCCATTACTGAATGTTTTCCTGTTTCTGTATATCTTCTTTTTTTTTTTTTGTGCTATATCAAGTAATGGCAATGTTCAAAAACGAATTTGCTGCTATCATGTATGTTTGTATGTATGTATGTTTGTATATATGTATGTTTGTATATATGTATGTTTATATGTATGTTTGTATATATGTATGTATGTATGTATGCTTGTTTGTTTGTTTGTTTGTATGCTTGTATGTTTGTGTGTATGTATGTATGTATGTATGTATGTATGTATGCCTGCCAAAAACTTTTGACAGACGCAACAAATCCTAATGAGATCGGTATCGTTTTGAAGCTCGACGTCTCGAACGACAAATATCGAAAAATTGGCCAAAAACATTATTTCCTTCACCCTCAACTGGCCAGAAGAAGGGTCGGTTTTTGTGTTGCCAGTTTTGCAAGTCACTGTATAGGTTGAATTGACCACGCTTAATTTCAATGTTTGGAACTTCCGGTCGGGCGATGTAGACATCGGCAAAGAGCTGATCATTTTTCCTTAACCTTTTTTTCCCCTTTGCGTTACAGGTTCGAGCCTACCACTAATTTTTATAAATTTCTTTTTACACCTCTGCCTATTGTTATTTTGAACCCCCTCCTGCTACTACCGGTCCTGGATATGACCTTAAACTATATTCAGTGGTGAGGCCCCAGCTTGCGGGCTTTGGGGAGTGTGGAGCCACCCTTTAATTGCCATTGCTCCCAGGTCCACTCTGACCCGGAGTGGTAGTACCTGTTAGGGTCCCAACTATGGGTTAAATAGAAACCGACTTGAAAACAAACATATTCTATTAAAACATTTTTCTTCAAAATCACTAGATTCGGCATTAAATAACCTGAAAAGGGTTGATATGCCGTAAAACAAAAACAACCAAACAACCTGCTACTACCACTTTTTTTTATGGATTCAGAGATTGGGCAAAGAGTCGGAGTCAGAGTCAGAGATTGGGCAAAGAGTTGGAGTCAGACTCAGCAGAATGTAAGAACTCACAGTTTGATTAAAAAAATTTATATAGGTTAGTACATTCAGGGAAGCAGAAAACAGGGAGGGAATTTCTGAAGTCTAACAGTTAGAGGAAAAAAAAAAACGTTAGAGTAAAAGACATCTAATGACCGCAACGGTAAAAGGTATTTTTATGTCAGGTTAGTCGGGAAATATGTACATGGAGAAAATTTAACAGTAAACAAAACTTATTACGCTACCTTTCGTCAGATCCTCTTCTATATTCTTTTTTCCGTCCTTCGGGTATTTTCTGTTCCTCAGCTTTAGCAAAAACTTCCGCGATATCGCTATCTTCACCGCTAAGAGTCTCAATCGAAGATTCTTGCTTAAGTATTCCTCGGAGATTATCTTGATTTTCCTTTGAGTCGGCACGTTTCAAGACGCTCCTTTCTGGCTCCTTTTTTAAGTCGAAGCTACTTTCCTTCTTCAGGATCCCTCGCGGTTCCGGCTCATTTTTATCCCAGCTGCTATCCTTTTTCAAGACGCTCTTTGGCTCAGATGTCTTCGGTGCAGTTGTGGAGACGTCTGGCTCCGATACTTTCAAGATTCCCTTCGGCTCCAAGTCCAGTTGCTTTGACAACCTCCTGGGTTCGGGCTCGGAGCTTTTAAGAATGCTTCTTGTCTCACTCTCAGGCTTCACCTGCTCGCCAGAATCTTGTTTCAGGATGCTGGGACCCGGCTCTCTATCTTTACGCTCCCCTTCATTCTTTAGGATGGACTTGATTTCGCGATCCGGACTATCGCGGCCAGACTCAGATTTCAAAATGCTCTTCACTTGCTGCGGATCTTTCTGGTAGTCAGCCATCTTTAAAATACCTGAAAAAATAAAAAATATACAAAGAAAATTATATGAGAAAACAATTCATTATAAATAATAGGTAAGATACACCAAAAAGGCGTATATATTTATTATTTATTTGAGGTAAACAGTTATATTTGGTCGCTGCAAACAGCCATCTGTTTCAGTTAATGAGACTTCGTCAGGCAACACTGAACCATTTGATGCTATAGAAAAAGAAAAAAGAAAATATAAAGCAACAAATGGTTCAAGGTTGCCTGACGAAGTCTCATTGACTGAAACAGATAGCTGCTTGTAGCAACCAAATGTAACTGTTTACCTTTGAATAAGTAATAAAAAATATTTTGCTCTTGTTATCGAGCACTATCTAACAACCTCGTTGTATTCATTAGTCCCTACTTTTGAATATATCAAGCCTGGAGATATATATATATATATATATATTGTTCATGATGGGACGATTCCAATATATTTCCCGATTCTGATACAATTACCGATTCCGATTCTTTATAAGTCTCTAAATATTTAACTATAAAAGTGTTATTTTTCCCCCGATTACTGTAAAAATGCATCATAAATGTGCTTATATTTTCTCAAACGTAAAAACACGCGTGAGGGGGTGATCTAGAGATTTTAGTTTTACTGGAAATTTAAAATCAATAAATATTTATTTATTTTTTTTTTTTGTATGTTTATTTTTTTTTACACGGTGGTCACCACTTATCAAGGCCCAGAAGCCACTCAGGGATAAGGGTTATTGCAAGTACAGTATGTTAGTGTGGAGATTTAATGAAGTGTCTACTTAAGGGGGCGGTTCATCAGGAATTTGTTTACGTTGAGCTTGAAGACATCCAGGTTGTAGTCAGGTGGGAAGCAGGCAGACGGAACAGAGTTCCACAGGCGTGCAGTTCTAAGAAAGAAGCTTTGTTCATGGAATCTACGTTTTGATTTAGGCACAGATAAAGAGTGGGGAAAATTTTTGACAGTGGATTCAGCTAGACGAGTGTTTTTCGTAAAAGATTGGCGAGGGGGGACCAGAGATTGGAGCTCAGACGAGCACCTGCCATTTATTATGACTAATAGCTGTGGAAGATTTTTCTTTAATCAAAATCAAATTAAAAAGATAATTAAAGGAATCGATTTTGGCATCGAAAAATATGCTCAAATTATTCCGATTCTGATATCCCAAAATGCGCCAATTTTTCAGATTCCCGATTCTGATTAATCGTCCCAACACTAATATATATATATATATATAAGTGAGAATGTGAGGACACTTCTAAGCCTATATGCTCAACGAATTTTAAATCTACCGACTTGAAATTCGGTATATAGGTTATTAAGACATGCGAAAAACTCTTTAATCTGTTTCCATCCGGGGGGGGGGGGGCTGCGAAGAGGTCAAAATTGAAAAACTGATATGTGGGAGGGGTAGGATTTGTATCTCTTTGCTGTTTCACGTTTATGTTATATATAAGTCGGTTTGAAAACACTTTTTTAAGAGTGTGTCATGCTGATCGAATGGTGATTGTACTGGACTCACTGTCTTTCGGGTTTGGGTTTGATCTCAGTATTTTTTTTTATTTACTTACAAGAAGTGAACGGTTTAGAAAAAAACATAATACTCACAAATACATATCTCAGTTTCTGTACAAATTAAAATATAATATTTAATGTGTATTTTAGAGCCAGGCAACCCTGGGCAGTCTGTCAGTATATATATATATATATATATATATATATATATATATATATAAATAAAAGTGAGAATGTATGTGTGTGTTTGAGGACACCTCTCAAACTATATACTCAACGAATGTTTGAACTACAGACTTGAAAATTTGGTAGACAGGGTACTGAGACATGTGGAAAACTTTTTAATCAGTTTTCATCCAGAAAAATGGGCTGCTAAGGCATCAAAATTGAAAAATTGGTACATAGGATGGGGGGGGGCTCATTGAATTTTTATGGATTTGTTAATTGTTTCACGAATGAGCAAACGTTCACATGGCAGCTTTCTTATGTTAAGAATAAGTAGGTTTGAAAATACTTTTAAAAGATTGTGGCAAGCTGGCCTAATGGTTATCATACTTGACTCACTGTCTTTAGGTTTTGGTTTTGATCTTAGCTTGAGTATTTTTAAAAAAATTTTTTACGTACAAGGAGTACACAAAACAAAATACTCGCATGCACATTTCTCTGCTTCTTTCCGTTTTTTTTTCCTTTTTTTTTTTTTTTTAAGAATTTAACATTATGGTTCATCTAGTCTAATCTATAAAGCTCTGTCTGTCTGTCTCCATATTTTCAAACTCTATCTCCTCCGAAACTAAAAGTTGTAGAGCGGCGCAAGGGGCCTCAAATGATTGGATTTTTTATGAACCATTCTTTTAATGATCTTTAGCCGGTTAAAATAATTTTTAAGGGGTCAAAAGTGATCAAAATTTAAAAAAAATCGTTATACATTTTGTACGTTCATCTTAGTTTAGTTTTAATCAGTTCATATGCGTGTCACATTCGTACAGTGGTAACGTCACCAGCTTTGAATGCTTTTGGTTTCGATTCTAACTGATGGCACTCAAATATTTTTTTTTTTTTTTACTTTTGAAATCACGACCCTATAATAATATATATGAAATTTGGACAAATTAAAATATCATATTTAAACGTAATTTACAACCAAGCAAAGCCGGATGCCCCCCCCCCCGCTAGTAAAAATATATACATATATATATGTATATACATAAAAGTAATTTTGTCTATCTGTCTGTGTGAGGAACAGTCTCTACGAAACTATCAATTTTTGGTTTACAGATTTGAAACTTGATATATAGGGTATTCAGACATGTGGAACAAATTTGATTTGTTTTTTTGTAGTTGGTAAAGATACAAGTTGATAAATACGAAATCTGCATAGATTAAAAAATTATATTTAAACATATTTTACGTCTTGAAAACGCCAAGAGATGTGCTAGTCCCTCTCTTTCTCTCTCTCTCTATGTATATATATATATATATATACTAGCAAAAGTACCCGTCGTTGACTGGGTTCAAAAACAGCCTACAAAAAATGGACTCTGATTTATGAAAGTATGATAGGTTATGAAAAGGAAGGGTTGTAAAGAGATAGCTTCGAATTTGGGGGTATCAAAACCAAAGCAAAATATGATGAAAGTAAAAAAAAAATAGATAAACCCCATAATTTATTATACCATACCTGTTCACACTGAAACACTTATCACAATATTCTGTGGATCTATATTAAAAAACCTTGTTAAACTTTTTGACATATTTCCATTCTATGGAGATCAGGCGCGAACGAACACCCCATAATTTTATTATACCATATTTCTTGAAACTGAAAAATAATTATCAAAGTATACTTACGCAGATAGATATGAAAAGTCTTTATTAAAGTTTGTGCCTATTTCCATTCTATGGAGGCCAGGCGCGAACGCTGACCCCACAATTTTATTATACCATCCCTATTTAAGTTAAAATATCCTTATCAAAGTATTCTTATGTACATTTATATCAAAAACACTTGTAAACGTTTTTTTTTTAAATTTTTTATTTCCATACTTTGTGGACCAGGCGCGAACGCAGACCCCACAATTTTAATGAACCACTGTTCTGCCGGATCAAACATACCCATTCCTGTGTCTCAATACATCTTCTATCATTATATGGAATCAGTTTTTTAAAATAGTCAACCATATAGGAGCATATTCGTGACACACACATACACACACAGACATTCAGCTTTATATTATATATATATATATATATATATATATATATATATACATGGAGAGGATCTGTACGTAGCCTGACCCCTAATTTTATAAGTTTTGATATTTGATCTGATTAATAGTTAGCCCCGATTTAAGGAATTAGGTGCACTGGCGTGGAAATAGATCATATTGAAAAGTTGTGTGAATGACACCACTATACCCCCCCCCCCCGCTTTTTTTTAATCATTGGTGCCACAGAATTATAAATGGGTTTACAAGATATCTTGGGATTTTCAGGGGGAGGGGGAAAGGGGTCTTCCTGCACTTCCCTTGAGGTTACAGAGAAAGTTAAAAAAAAAAAATGAC
>NC_136525.1:52853357-52890857 GCF_053919585.1 Euprymna scolopes | reverse complement strand
TCTATAGATACTATGTATTCAAAAGAAATCTACATTCAACGTGTACCTTCATTTGCATATTACATTAAAGAAAATCTATTTTAATAATTACTTTGATTTTATTGTTTTTTGTAATGGAATCGTTTTAATTGTTCTATTTAGAAATATTATTTCAAGTTGATTTATTTATTTTGTATTTAATTTAATTTCAATTATTAATAGCTGACAACAATCTAGAGTTAAGGGCAAAATAGATTCACTGATTGATACAATAATTAAGTGATTGATTTTGTGCTACGAAACAGATACTGTCAAGAATCGTAAATGTCAACTGAATTAAAAGAAACAAAATTGTAAGATGGTCGACATCATGAACTTTGGAATATAGACTTTTGTCATGCATTCACTATATATATATATATATATATATATATATATATATTTTTATGGGTACATAATTTTATAACACTTTTGAAGAACACCAAACGTAGTGTCATAATTAATTGTTGAAGGTTTAGTTTTTTGGGTTTTTTTAAACAAACATTAAAAAGAAATATATATATATATATATATATATATATATAAAAGCATATTTTACGAATAGTCTCTGCTAGTATATATATATATATATATATATATATATATATATATATATACTAGCAGAGACTATTCGTAAAATATGCTTAAATATGAACGTATTTCAATTTAAAATATATATCTATATATGTGTGACCTTGTCTATCTGAGAAACTTTCTACCAAACCCTTGTCATTTTTTTTATCTACAGACTTGAAACTTGATACGTAGGTGATTTGGACCTGTGGAATAAATTCATAGGAAAATTGCAAAAATAAATTGGAACTTGGCAGATTTAAGTTGACTTAAAGTGTTCTTCTACGCATGCGCAAATCTAGATACACATTTTACGTCATTTTTTTAAAACGTTTTTCTATTCATGAGGAATAAGGCTGGGGGGCTGTTTTGGTTTTGATTTTAGCTGATTTTGTTTGTGTGTGTGTGTGTGTGTGTGTTCAGAGACAGAGGGAGAGAAATAGACAGACAGGCATAGATAGACAGAGAGAAAACTGAGGGGACCTGGGGGGTATAGAAGAGAAACCTAGGAGAGGAGCAAACATTGTTGCAAGTATTTCATAAGATTATTCATGAATTTTATTTTGTGAACCGATTAAACGCTTTGGATGTGGTTCTCCTTAATCTAAAACCGCATTTCATGCAACGACTTTTCAAACGGAAGTGCTAATTATTAAGTTGCTCCCAATAATTCTGCAAGATAGACGGACGAAAATACTATTTCAGTCCAACAGAGAAAAGTCTCTAATATAGCTATACGGACGCATCTCACTCTCGGCGCAGTCCTCTGCCTGTATAAAATAAAGCTAAAAGATCTTGTGAAGATTGGTGTAAACGCATGAAAAGTCGCTCTGAGCAGCAATTCCTCAGATGTGACAACAATATTTCACTTTGCTTGATTTGTGGTCTTTACAACAAACGCATTTTAGGTGAAAGCTGTATATTACGTACTCACGTGACATCTCGAAATTAGTATGAATTTTTAAAAAATGACGCAAAATCATCCAGTAGAAAACGATTTACAAGGAAAAATAGAACAGTTCATCCAAATGATGGCACCCAAGTCATATTTATTTTTTTTAACTTTTAAAATCACTATGTATTAGGTACAATATAATAATCAGTAGAACATTGGTTCTATAATAAATATGAAATTCGCATAAATTAAAATATCATATTTAAGCATAATTTACAACTTGGTTTGCTAGTGTGTGTGTGTGTGTGTGTGTGTGTGTGTGTGTGTGTTTATGTATATATATATAAAAGTCTAACTGATGAGCCTAAATAAGGGCGAAACTTGAGTCTTGGACTTCCAATTCTTTGACTGTCATGGCTCTTGTGGGCTGCGACGTTGTTTGGCTGTGGAATTTATTATATACAATCTCTCACATTCTGAAAATCCTATCATAAGTTGCTCGCTTGGTTAGCATTGCTGGATGGCATCGTCCTTTCGAGTTAAAACTCCTACTTGTGAGACATCGGCTTGGGGTTATTAGCTGGTTGAATGATCACGTTCCTTGTCGAGATGAAGTAGGTTCATTTCACAGTCGGATTTCGGCGCGGTTTGCTTGATCTGTGTTGGTTAATAGAAATTCTTGCGTGCGGGGCGTTGGCTCAGTTGGTAGAGTGCTTGCCTCGCATGCAAGAGGCTCGGGTTTCGAATCCTGAGTTCGGATGTGTCTAAAAGAGGGCGAAACTCGAGTCTTGGACTTCCGGTTCATTGACTGTCATGGCTCTTGTGGGTTGCGATGTTGTTTGGCTCTGGAATTTATTACATATATATATTAGGTGGAACGATAAAACTGTCGCCCTAGAAAAGATAACACTTTCATTTTCATTTGATAAAAACGTTTTTTTTTGTTTTTTGTAGCAGACTATCTATTAGTTGGCCAGTTATGTACAAATCTCAAGAGTGATAGGAGCCTTTTATCATGTCTGAAAGTCACACAACGATAAAACAAAGACAGGCTCGCAATGTCTCTTCTGTGGGAGAGAGGTTGCAAAGAAGAGAAAAGGGCATCCTCCAGTAAGCCACGAAGTTTATTTTGTACTCTGTCAAGGCAGGATAGGCTGTTTTTAGCAACTCCTGCCCAGATGTGGCAGCAGTACTTCATCCTTGGACGTATTTGGCTTTTATACAGATAGAGAATTGCATCAGTAGTGAGATATCTTCTGGAGTGGTAGAAGGATCCCACCATTTTCCCAGCGACCCGGGCAACAGATTTGATGTATGTGTTCTATTTCAGATCAGGATTAAAGGTCAAGCCCAGAGGCTTGTCAAAACATGGAGCCTCCTGAAGACGAGAGCCATCCCTTTCAATTAATGACAGATGGGGGATCAGAATATTGATGATGTAAAGATAGGAGCTTGGTTTTAGATGAATTAAAAGTTACCGGCCACCTCTTCCCCCACTGTACCATGCACTCAAGATCAGAGGAGAGAGAATCAGAGAGAACTTTGTCATTTATGGCCTTTGATGTGTTGCCGTAGATGGTCGTGTCATCAGCAAAGATGTCAACGAATGATTTAAATATGTGATTTGGAGATCATTGATGTAGATCAGGAAGAGAGTTGGGCCCAGGATGGACCCCTGAGGAACTCCAGCATTAATACTCTGGGCCTCTAATTTCTGCCCATCAACCACTACTCTTATGAACCTATCAGAGAGAAATGATTTACTAATTGAGAAAACATTTCCAGTAATACCATAGCTGGAAATCTTGTGAAATAGGCCCTTATGCCATACCTTATTGAAGGCCTTTGATATGTCAAGAGCAATTGCCCTGGAAAGGAAACCTTTGTCGAGAGATTCACTAATCCTATGAGATATAATCGTTAGCACATCAGCTGTAGATCTAGCAGAACAGAAACCATATTGCATGTGAATAAGAAGGTTATTTCTGCTGAGGTGGTTGACTACTTCTCTATTTAATATGGATTCCAGCAGCTTACTCATGACACACAGGATACTTATTGGTCTGTACTGAGAGGGAGATGACTTTTCACCTGAATTCTTAAATACAGGGTATACTGATGAGGTTTTCCAAGGTGTTGGAAAGCACTTCTCCTTAAGGCAACGTTTAAACAGTTTTGTAAGTATGGGGGGCAAGTTCTGGTCAAAGCTTTTTCAACACCATAATTGGAATGCCGTCTGGGCCAGTTGCTTTACTGGAATCAAGGTTCTTGATTAGCTTGGCGACCTCAAGCACAGATATTTGTATGTTGCATAGCGTGTTGTCTGTTATAGGAGGAAATACGGGAAATTGATGGCCTTCGTCACATAGGGTAGAATTAGCTGCAAAGTTCTTGGCAAATAATTTGGCCTTGTCTGATGCTGACGAGATGACCTCAGATCCATTGATGATGGTTGGGATAGAACACACACTTCTGTTCAGGATCCTGTTTGCTATTTGCCAAAACTGGTGGGAACCAAGCCGCTGCTCAGATAATTTGGATTTAACGGCCTGAGCATATAGCTCTCTTGCATTTTTTATTACTCTTTTATATTGCTCTGTAATTACATTGACCTTCTTAAATAAGGATTGATATATATAGGAAAATATATTTCTACATGAAAAATATGAATATATATAAAAAAACGAATACGAAAAGTATAAAAGCTTATAACTTTTGTTTATTCGTTTTCAATTGGTGACGTGCAGGAATACAAAATAATATTATGAAAAAAATTAAAACTTTTTTACAAGTACATAATTTTCGACCAATTCTTCAGTCTTCATCAGTGTAGTGAAACTGATAAGCATACACAGGGAAAAGGAGAAAGGAAGAGTAAGGAGGAGGTATAATCAATGAGAAGGTTCCGCATCAATCTTAAATACATATACATTCTTTTCCTCCTTCACGGTAGAGGTTCGAGCCTGCCTTCCTACTACCATTTTTTTTTTTTTTTGCTCAACACACACCTCCGAACACCCGGGCACCCATGCTAGTATATATATATATATATATATATATATATATATATATATATGAGAATGTATAATAATATTATGAACAGAAATTAAAAAACCTTTTTTTACAAGTACATATTTTCGACTGATCCTTCAGTCTTCATCAGTGTAGTGAAAGTGATGAGCATACACGGGGGGAAGGAAGAGGAAGGAGGAAGAGGAAGGAGGAAGAGGAAGGAGGAAGAGGAGGTATAGCCAATAAGAATTGTACATGTTACTTAGTTCAAGTATAACATTGCATTGAAATAGTATTGAATGAGTGGTCTGAACATAATTGCGGGTGGTGGAGGTGGAGAGAGAGAGAGAAGGAGAGAGAGAGAAGGAAAGAGAGAGAAGGAGAAAGAGAGAACGAGAAAGAGAGAACGAGAGAGAGAGAGAGAGAGAGCAGTAGATGTGGGTGGAGAGGGGGGACACGCACACACCAATCATTGCAACATTACAGAGTAAAGTTGCACTAGTTGTGCCAGTCGAAACACAAAAACTTCCGAAAAGAATCAAATTCCACTAAATGAACTCAAGCGCTCTCATTCTATCGACAAGATGAGGACCTTAATTGGAGCCAAACATTTTCAAACCAGGAAACACCAGCATAAACAAGGGCAACACTCGTGAAAACATTTATATATATATACTAGCAGACCGTGCGGCGTTGCCTTGTCATAAAATATGCATAAATATTAAATTTTAATTCATACAGAAACTGAGAAATGTGCATGCAAGTATTACGTTTTTTTTTTCTAAACAGGTAACTTCTAATTTAATTGGAATTCATTTTTGAAATGAGAATTATTTATTTATTTATCGCAGATTATTATTCTCATCTTTATTAGTTGTTGTTTCACGACGTTTCGGCCAACTATTCCTTTGGCCTTCGTCAGGTGGTAACCGCAACAGGATGTGAACTCCGAATCTCCTGACTGCACTATCAGGAATTATTGCTATCCATAGTTGTTGTCGTCTGATTACGTTTTAGGCCAAGTAAGCTGAGAATACAGTTAGGAGATTCGGAGTTTCTACCACCTGACGAAGGCCGGAGGAATAGTTGGTCGAAACGTCGTGAAACAACATCTAAGAAAGATGATAATAGTCCGCAAAAATAACCCTAACCCTAACTTCTTGCAAGGAAATCAGACTTGGGTCTGGGGTTGATGCTGGGGCTAGTTGGTGCTCCTTCCTCCTTCATCTTCTATCTTCCGGACAGGTCAGCTGAGTGTTCTCGAAGGAGAAGACTGTTTTATAGATGGTGTGCCGTCAAACACCTCAGCCCGCTACAAGTGTCGATCACTGGTGGTAGTCGATGTGACAGGCAGTAAGAGATTTCTTCAGACAGTCTTTGTACCGTGTTTTTTTTTTTTTTTGGCGCTCCTTTGTGGCCGTGCTGATAAATGAACTCCTGCGCTCTTATTCTATCGACAAGATGAGGACCTTAATTGGAGCTCAACTTTTTCACAACAGGAAAGACCAACAAAAACAAGGGCAACACTCGTGAAAGCTACATTCGAACTAGGAAACATTTATGTACAAAGTAGCAGACCGCCCAGCTATGCCCGGTAGTATCATACACATAAATATCTAAATATTAATTTACTTGTCTATACGTCTGGTGTAACACAAAAAAAAAAAAAAAAAATATCATCGCAAACATTAATTAATGAGAAATGAATTACCTCCCTTTATAGTCACTCTTTATCAGTTAAAAATCATTAATACCATTTCCTCTCCAAAAATTAAAAAAAAGATGTCTGCTTACGGTTTCAAATTAGCTATTTTATTTTAAAATTAAAAAAAAAATCATGTTTAGAGGAGACTGTAAGTTTCCCTTTTTATTATAGTTTTTTTTCTAAATTTGAAAAAAAAAAAATTTGAAAGTGAATTGACATCTGTTCCTTTATAATTTGTAAAAAAAAAATTATTCAGAAAAAAAACAAACAAAATGTGTTAAGTGTTGAATTTTCATTGAAAAAAGAATATAATTTTTAAATCAATTCTTTTTAGCTTTAAAAGGTTATATAAAAAAAAAAAAGAATTTACAAAAAAATTGTTTTAAATTATTTGTTTCATTTTATTTTTTTATTCATTTTATTTATGTGTTTGAAAAATGTTCAACGCCCGTCGATTCTGCGAGTCTTGCTAGTACAGAATTAATGTATAAGTTATATTTTTGATTCATACGGAAACCGAACCATATGCATGTGAGTATTGCTTTTTTTTTTCTAAGCAGTTCATTTCTTTTAAGCAAAAAAAACAGGGAAAGAAATTTGTTTCTATCCTCTGTGTATCTATGTTTGCATGTCTGCCTAAAACTTTCGACAGAGGCAACGAATTTTCACAAGATCAGTATCGTTTTGAAGCTCGACCCTTCAGACGACAAATACCGAAAAAGTTGGCTAAAAACATTAATTTCTTCATCCTCAACTGGGCACTTTTCTACAGGTAGGGGTCACTTTTTTCAGCAATATTTTCGAAAATCATACCCTCTTTTCGATTATCTAGCCTTAATTTAAACCTACATCACTTCCGGTTTGACGGTGGTCGTAACAGCAAAGACGTTACGCTTTTTCTCGTTCTTTTCCTCCTTCGCGGTACGGGTTCGAGCCTCCCTTCCTACTACCACTTTTTTTTTTTTTTTTTTTTGCTCAACACACACCTCCAAACACCTGAGCAACGCCGGGCTGAAATGCTAGTATATATATATAAATTCAAGCTTGAGATATTCAAAAGTAGGGACTAATGAATGCAACGAGGTTGTTAGATAATGCTCGATAACAAGAGCAAAATATTTTTTTATTATTTATTCGAAAATAAAAAGTTACATTTGGTCGCTACAAACAGCCAACTGTTTCAGTCAATGAGACTTCGTCAAGCAACCCTGAACTATTCGACGCTATATAAAAAATATATATATATATATATTTATATAGTGTCGAAATAACTAGAAGGCAAAAATAACAGCATGCCAGAGGATAAACAAAAAAAATTTTATAATGCAAATAAAAAAAAAGGAATATCTGCTTTACGCACGACTAAAATGCTAGTTTTATTTTGGTGTCTTTAACTGCCCCCCCCCATTTTTGCTGATAAGGAAAATTTGTTATTAAAAGGACAAAATTTTTGTCGAATAATTGTCAATATTTATTGTCAATTTAAATAAAATGAACATGGTTTCTGAAACGATCGTACAATCCAGTGAATTTTGTTTGTTTTCCTTTTGAAACTGATTTTTAATTCAAAATTAAGAATCGTTTTACTCATATATATATATATATATATAGTAAGTTATAAAAGAGTTTGTATTACTGTACACATAGATTCGAAAAAACTTGTCAAAAAAACAAATATATAACAAATAAATGTTGTCAAAGGCAAGATAAGTTACTTTTCTACCAAACTGGATATAATTTTCGTGTTTTTATTCAATGTAACATGTTTATTCAGCTCAAAAAGCATGCAGTGTTCACCGATGTATTGGAAAATTTAAAATGGCGCCCGACTTTCTCTTTAACACGGTAAGTTCGGGAAAAGGTGTTATAAATAATAAACTAGACAACATACTGTTAGAAATTCGCTCAATATATGTTACCGTGACATAAGTTGACATATATTCGGTGGTTTTCTAATAGTATTTTTTTGACAACTTTTTCGAATCTATGTGTACAGTAACACAAACTCGTTAGAAAAATATATATGGCAATTAAGCTACACAGAATATTATGCATAAGCCTTACGAATCCTAGTGTGGATGTAACGCGGAATATTCTGTGTAGCTTAATTGCCATATATATTTTTCTAACTTACTACCTAGCTCTACCTATGCCTTGAGCACTGTTGAAGTAAATACATAGTTTACGCATAAATTATACTTTCGTATATTAATTTATGTGATTAAATGAAGTGTATATATATATATATATATATATATATATATATATATATATATATATATATACCTATGATTTTCTTTCTCTCTCTCTCTCTCTCTCTCTCTCTCTCTCGACTTGAAGACATCCAAGTTGAAGTCAGGTGGGAAACAGGCAAGCGGCAGAGAGTTCCACAGGCGTGCAGTTCTAATATATATATATATATATATATATATATAAAAGCTCTTAGAAATATTTTAGAGAAACTTTTAAATTGTGAATACACCCACAAACTGTTTTGAAACCACGTCTAAAATGCAAATATTAAAAAAAAAAATAATAATGATCATTCGAATTTTATGTATGTATTTATTTCCCAGCATTGTTTCAAGCAAACTAGGATAATCTTTTTATAATTTTATATGAGACATTAATATCGGTGATTTTTTTTTTTTTTTACTTGTAAAGATTAAGTCGTGTCGGTTTTGTTAACGGGTTATATTCAAAAATCACTAATATTTGTTACACGCTCTGAAAAGCATAAAAGCAAAGCGTTTCTTGCGGTTGACTGATTTTTTTTTTTTTTTTTTTTTTGAAGAGGGGACTTTTTTTTCTTATATGATCTGGTTCAAAATTTTATTTTAAGATATGACTCATCGTTTGAAGAAATGAGAATAAGACAAAAAAGAGGAAAGAACAAAAGAAAAGAGTTGAAGTAGAAAAAGAGGAAAAGAAAGGAGAGGAAAAGGAAGGAGTAGGAAAAGGAAAGAGTAGGAAAAAGAGAGTGAGGAAAAGGAAAGGGGGGAAGAGAGAGGGAGGAAAGAGAGAGGGAGGAAAGAGAGAGGGAGGAAAGAGAGAGGGAGGAAAGAGAGAGGGGAGGAAAGAGAGAGTGGAGGAAAGAGAGAGTGGAGGAAAGAGAGAGTGGAGGAAAGAGAGAGTGGAGGAAAGAGAGAGGGCGGGAAAGAGAGAGGGCGGGAAAGAGAGAGGGCGGGAAAGAGAGAGGGGGGGAAAGAAAGAGGGGGGAAAGAAAGAGGGGGGAAAGAAAGAGGGGGGAAAGAAAGAGGGGAGAAAAGAGAGAGGGGAGGAAAGAGAGAGGGGAGGAAAAGGAAAGGAGAGGAAAAGGAAAGAAGAGGAAAAGAAAAGGAGAGGAAAAGAAAAGGAGAGGAAAAGAAAAGGAGAGGAAAAGAAAAGGAACAAGAAAGGAGAGGAAGGAGAAAGAGAGGAAGAAGAAAGAGGAGATAAAAGAGGAAGAAAGAAAAAAAGGTAAGAAATTTAGATGCAGAATGCATCGATTGAAGCGAAAGAAAGAAAAAAAAACGAAAGATGATAGAAAGAAAAGGAAAAGTGGAAAAAAGAAAAAGAAAAGAAATTTGGATACATGACTCATCACATTGCAGAACAAGGAAAAGAACGAAAAGGGAAGAAATAGAAAAAAAGATTTTTAAAAAAAGGAAAAGGAAAAGGAATAGATATAAAAAAAAAAGGACAAAAAAAAGGGCAAAAAAGGACAAAAAAAAAGGACAAAAAAAGGGGAAGAAAGAAAAAAGTAAAACAGAAAAAAAAAACGAAAAGCAAAACAAAAGAAAAAAACGCCATTCACAGTTATAGGGTGCTGATGTCACGTACGGTCACTTCAACGATGCAATTGATTTTTTTTTATTATTATTTAAACGGAGTTATCGGTGTTTATCACGGCAAGAAAGTGTGACACAAGATCGGAAAAGTGGGATTTGAAAAACTAGCGCCTTAGAGGAAGAGTATATTGGCCTTAAAAAAAAAAAATAAAAAATAACCTGAGTAGCTCCGTCGGCATTATCTGTTAATGGAGCCTCAAGCGATTAGCAATAACCTACCCTCTTCTTAAAAACTGAGAAGGTAAAACCTGGGAGGATGTGTAACATAGCACGTATGCGCGCATGGGAAAATAGCAGCTGAAGAATTGAGATATTAGCAGCAGCAGCCGTTTGAACACGTATGCAAATTAGCAAGTATGCACAAAATTGTGTCACAAGAAAAAGAAAAAAAAAAGGACAGCAACGTTTAAGGTCGAAGGCAAGAAATGGCTGGCTATGGCCAGCTTGAGGTCGAGAGAAAGAAAAACGCATGCCAGTTGATATGGACGTGTTGACCCATAGTGGCGCCAAGAAACTTTTAAGCTGGTGTCTAGACGGCAGAGTTTTGTTAATCTCATGGGAAACAAAATAAAAAGAAGAAAAACAAGAAGCATAGTTTTGAAAGTAACGTTAATAAATGCCTTTTGCTAAATCAGAAAAAAGTGTCGAGTCAGATTTATTTATTTTTGTTTATTTGTTCCGTTGTGATGGAACCAGACAGTATGGGGGGGTCTGGGAGAGGTTTGAACTGTAACGAACACAGTTTGAGCATAACAGCCACGTTATAGATGGACCTCCTAGAATTGCACCGGATCATATCTCAGTCAACAGAGAACAACAATGATCTCATATTCAGTTTGATGTCTATTTTACATGGACATGAATTGTTTGGTTTTTAGAAATTCACTTTCAAGCTAACCCATCGCTGGACAGGTGTCCATTTATCCCTCTTTCTCTAATATTCCATACTTATCACCGATTCCTAGCTCTTCCTTGGCACCTCCCTGCTACCTCAACTGTTTAGCATCTAAGGCAAGCATCCTCATCCACACTTTCGTAATCATATTCGCTTTTAACATCCGTTATGACTATGCCAACAACCTGGCCACTCACCAAAAGATTGGAATGAAAACTAGACGACATGTACACCCGTATGCTACGAACAAAATATATTTTGGCAAGATTATCCCACAAAGCAGCAAAAAGTTTTTTTTACATGTCTGAAGACCCTATATACTAAATTTCAAGTCTGTAGATAAAAAATTTGTTGAGTATAGAAGTTGAGAAGTGACCTCACACAGACACACACATTCTCAATTTTATATATATATATATATATATATATACTAGCAAGCCGCCCAGTGTTGCCGAGTCGTAAAATATTTATAAATATTATAGTTTAATTCATACAGAAACTGACACATGTCCATGCGAGTATTATGTTTTTTTCTAAACGGTTCACGTGAACTTGTTTATGTTGGACTTGAAGACATCCAAGTTGCAATCTTACTTCTTATAAGTAAAAAAAAAAAAAAAAAAAAATAATACTCAAGCTGAGATCGAAACGAAAACCTAAAGACAGTGAGTCAAATACGATGACCATTAGGCCAGCTTGACAGGCATGTGCATTCATTCATGAAACAGAAAGCAAATAAAAATCTTATGACCCACAAGTACCAATTTGGACCCCTTAGCAGCCCTTTTTTCCGGATGAAAACCGATTAAAAAGCTTTCCACATGTCTGAATACCCTATATACCAAGTTTCAAGTCTGTAGATCAAAAGTCCGTTGAGTGCATAAGGTGGAAAAGTGTCTTCACACACACACACACACACACTTTTATAGATATACTAGCAGGCTGCCTGGTGTTGCCCGGTAATAAAATACACATAAATATTATGATTGGTGTGGAATTTATTAGAAACAGAAATACCGTAGGTATTAAGTGTAATGTTAAATTTCTTTAAAAAAAAAAAAAAAAAAAAAATGAAGTAAGAAAACCCGGAAAGAAACAGACATTTTTTTTTTTTTTTTTTCAAAGGGGGTCACCACCTATCAAGGCCCGGAAGCCACTCGAGGATAAGGATTAATGAGTGTACAGTGGTCAAGGGGAACATGTCGTCGTCGTCATCGTTAGTAAATTGGATTACTTAAGGGGATTGCTCACCAAGAATTTGTTTATGTTGGACTTGAAGACAACCATATTGTAGTCAGTTGGAAAGCAGAACAGAGTTCTGCACGCGTGCAGTTCTAAGAAAGAAGCTTTGTTCATGGAATGTAGATTTCGGCTTAGGCACAGATAAAGAGTGGGGGAAATTATTGATAGTGGTTTCAGATAGACGAGTGCTTTTCGTGAAAGTCACGACATGTTAGTATTATGTTTTTTCTAAACAGTTCAGTTCTTGTAAAGTAAAAAAAAAAAAAAAAATACTCAAGCTGAGATCAAAATCAAAACCTACAGACAGTGAGCCGAGTACGATAACTGTTAGCTCAACAGAACACGATCTCAAAAGGTTTTTTTCAAACCTTCTTATTCTTAACATAATATGAACGACTAGCGCATGTGCAGTCATAAAACAGTCAGCACATAAATAAAAATCCGACGGCCTCCACGTACCAATTTTGACTCCCTAGCGAGAATCGTCCTCACACACACATTCTCACTTTTTTAGATATATAGATAAGTTTGGTCATAGGTCGCGAACATCACCAACATGACCTCTCATAACACCAAACCCAGCCTGGTCGCCACCATCTGCAGAATATTCGCCAAGCTCCTGCTGGCGCTTGTTGAAAAAGCGTGCTCCCTGTTCCAGACCCGCATCGAGGCTGTGATTGAGGCTAAAGGCAGCTACATTGAATAGATGTCAGCTCTACTACATAATCAAGTTACCTGAATTGATTTTTTTTTTTTTTCAATAAACGCTTTAAAATAAAGCTGTAGTGTTGTTTTCTTCAGGGCAACATTTTTATCATTCCATCCTGTACTTTATTGCAATTTGTCACTTCAAATAAGCTTGTGTTTACAATTAATGAAATCGGTTAAGTGCCCGAATCCGGTCTTTAAAGTAGTTCATTCACGACCAAATAATGAAGTACTATAAACTTCTGAAACCCATTAAACAGAGATTCTGCCGATTCAAGTCTGTTGCCAAGGTCGCTGGAAAGATGGTGGGATCCTTCTACCGCTCCAGAAGATATCTCACTACTGACGCAATTCTCTATCTGTATAAAAGCCAAGTACGTCCAAGGATGGAATACTGCTACCACATCTGGGCAGGAGCTGCTAAAAACAGCCTATCCTGCCTTGACAGAGTACAAAATAGACTTTGTGGCTTAGTGGGGAATGCCCTTTTCTCTTCCCTGCAACCTCTCTCCCATAGAAGAGACGTTGCGAGCCTATCTTTGTTTTATCGTTATTTCCATGACAGGTGCTCGTCTGAGCTCCAATCTCTAGTCCCCCCCCCCTCGCAAATCTTTTACGAAACGGGCCTTGGTTAGTGGTGATCACCTTGTAAAAAAAAAAAAAAAAAAAAAAATCAGCTAATGATGAAGTAAGGATTTCTTCAGAATTTGGTCTAACTCTTCAATTTTAAATCTGTTCTTCATTTTTTTTTTTTTTTCTACTTGGGAGTCACCACTTATCAAGGCCTGAAGACCACTCGAGGATAAGGGTTAATCAATGTGAGGTGGTAGTGTAGTAATCGTTACTGATGTAAATTGAGTAGAATTTGATTATTTATGGGGACGGCTCAGCAAAAATTTGTTTACATTGGATTTGAAGGCTCTATGTTGTATTCCACCGGGAAGCAGACCACCGGAACAGTGTTCCACAGGCGGGCAGTTCTAGGAAAGAAGCCTTAAAGTAGTATTTTTTTAGCTCCTTTCATCAAGTGGCTTCATGCCTTGTCTGAAGTGATTTTCACTAATATATATATATATATATATATATATATATATATATATATTCATAAAGTCTGAAGAAATGCTGGTTTTGAAAATTTTCAAACGACATAATGCTTGAAATTGTCGAACTGGACATGGAAACAATTGTAACGTAAATTGAAATACACTTTTTATTGCCACCAACAACTTGTTTTGAAGTCTTGTTTTTGCTTACACAGTATATTAATGCTCAATTATAAAATTTGATAATTTTGTAGCTTACTCTTTAAGTCAATCATTTTTGGCTTAAAACTCGTTGGGATATGAAAATGTACTGAATTTCACGAACTCAGTATAATTACATATAAGTCTCTCTCTCTCTCATATATATATATATATATATATATATATATATATATATATATATATATATGTAAGAATCAATACAGTGGAAATGAAATGTTTACTAGATATAATCAAAGGTAAACTTCAATGTAATATAAATATTTATATATTAATGAATTAGTCCATCCAATCTTTTCTCGTATATATATATATATATATATATATATATATATATATATATACTAGCAGATGTATCCGACGTTGCCCAGTATTAAACGTAACGTTAAATTCTTAAAAAAAAATTTTTTTAATGAAAAGAAACGGAGACATATTAATGCGAGTGCTATTTAAAAAAAAAAAAAAAGAAAAAAAAAATGAAAAAAAAAGGGAACTCGAGTTGAGATCGAAACCGAAACCTAGACACAGAGTCTTTAGCAGCAACCACTCTCCAAACGCCATTCCACTTTTTTTTTTTCTCACACTTAGATCCCATTTCCAAGTTGATGGCTTTGTGCTTAATTTGTTTTAGATATATACATATATATATATTTTAAATATTTTCTGCAAATAATTCAAAGTGTAGTATCTGTTCTTGTATTAAGTCTCTAACAATATAACAAGTAAATTAAACCTGATACTTCGTAGTTAGCTAGATTGCAGGATCAGGAAGTATACGGTTTAATTACAACTTTGACTTCAAGGATTCCAAAAATTTACGAGTAAATGTGGTACTTTGGTGACTGACAGGATCTTAATAGCATGATAGACATTTTTATAACTTTAGATGAACAACACCCATTTTCCCACACTTTTCATGGCCTTGTGCCTATCTTGTTTCAAATGTACTTTTTAAAATATTATCTGCAAGTACATATTTCAAAGTGTAGTATCTGTTCTGATACTACACCTCATCTCCTCCGTCCTCAGTCAGTAAAGGAGAGATCCTTCTAGACTGAAGTATTTTAATTTTTTGTTTCAATCCAAAGAACTTCATTTGGAGGTGGGGCTGGATTTTTCTTCTACACATTAAAAAACATACTTTGGGTCTTACTCTGCCCTCGTGGGGAGGTAAATTAATAGAAACCTTTTTCAAGTAAACTATTAAACTCTTACATCAAATTATGTTGTAAAAAAATGACACTATTAGTGATTTTTTTTTTTAGGTTAAGACTTGGCGTCTTGCCTTTTTTTTAGGCCAAGACTCATCTTAAATCCGCTTTCATAGAAATTAAAGCATCAAAAATGGCATTTTAGGGCAGTAAGACTCTCCTGCCCCCGCGCCTCACCCCGACGAAAAATGTTGGCCACTTGTGTGCTTGCATAAAATAGATGCGCTCGTGCCGAGGTTTTACTTCTTATGACTTTTCACAAGCAGAAGGAGGCGAGGAATTTAAAAAAAAAAAAAAAAAAAAAAAAAAATCCATGTGTGGGAGGATGTCTACCTCAGTAAGAAAAAAAAAAAAAATGCGTGAATCAGAACAGCCGACTCAAAGTTTGCATCAAACGGTATCAGAAAACAAAACTCGGTACTTATACAGTTTAATGAAAACATTAAAAAATGAAAATATCGAGAAAAAAAAAAAGGTTATATTGTACGTATCCGTTTTGGACTGAAGATCTCCGAAAAAAAAAAAAAATCATTTTATTTGATAGTTTTTTTTTTTTTTTTTTTTTTTTTTTACAGCGGAAAAACATGTTTTTATGAGAGCGCGTTGAAGTCAGCCATTATGGAAAATTTTCACACGCCACGGGGAGATAACTCAATTTAAAACGCCAACACTCCCTCCCCATCTTTAATACTAGCTTTTCTTCCTAAAAATCGAACCTTTTGCTCGGTATCATAATTGTTTTTTCGTTGTAAAAAAAAAAAAAAAAAAAAAAAAAAAATTCATAAAATTAAGTGAATTTTTTTTTCAGAGAACTTCATTCCATAACGAATACGTACAATATAACCTTTTCTTTCGATATTTTCATTTTTTAATGTCTTGATTAAACTGTACAAGTACCCCAAAATCGTATTCATATAAACTTTTCCGTTTACTAAACTGGACTTCCAGTTTTAGCTAAAAAAAATACGTGGTGGACCCTTTACGAGAGTGCCTACCCCCTAAAAATACGTGTTTTAGTCCCCACCCCCCTTTTTTTTTTTTAGTTTTTCTGACGATTATCATAGATTACAGACTCATGTATAACATAGCAGAAAAAAAAATTAATGACTTTTAAGAAGGGGTTCACTTTCTTGTTATAACGTTCTAATCACGTGACACGTCGATAAAGAAATGGACAGTAAGCCATTAATTTTTTTTTCTTTTTCAAATTTTTTTCAGCTAATATGATACTTAAGTCTGTGATCTATGAAAATCGTCGAAAAATGTTATCAAAGGCAACATAATTTGCTAAAACTGTCCTACCTAAGTGGATAAGTTTTTAGCGTTTTTATTTAATGTAAAATGTTCTTAGTGCTTTTATTTATTTAATGTAAAATGCTTATGCGGTTTGAAACAATAAGTAATGTTGAACACTACCGGAAAACAAGAAAAAATGGCCGTGGTGTCTTTGAAGACTCGATAATCAGTTCAAAGTAAGAAATATAACAAATTAGTCCTATAAACACATCTAATAAATGTTACTGTGACTATCGAGTCCTAAAAAAAAACAAAATGTCGGTTTTGGAAAAATAGAGTATAAAATGTCGGTTTTAGAAAAATAGAATATAAAATGTCGGTTTTAGAAAAATAGAATATAAAATGTCGGTTTTAGAAAAATAGAATATAAAATATCGGTTTTAGAAAAATAGAATATAAAATGTCGGTTTTAGAAAAATAGAATAAAATATCGGTTTTAGAAAAATAGAGTATAAAATGTCGGTTTTAGAAAAATAGAATATAAAATGTCGGTTTTAGAAAAATAGAATATAAAATGTCGGTTTTAGAAAAATAGAGCATAAAATGTCGGTTTTAGAAAAATAGAATATAAAATGTCGGTTTTAGAAAAATAGAATATAAAATGTCGGTTTTAGAAAAATAGAATATAAAATATCGGTTTTAGAAAAATAGAGTATAAAATGTCGGTTTTAGAAAAATAGAATATAAAATGTCGGTTTTAGAAAAATAGAATATAAAATATCGGTTTTAGAAAAATAGAGTATAAAATGTCGGTTTTAGAAAAATAGAATATAAAATGTCGGTTTTAGAAAAATAGAATATAAAATATCGGTTTTAGAAAAAAAGAGTATAAAATGTCGGTTTTAGAAAAATAGAATATAAAATGTCGGTTTTAGAAAAATAGAATATAAAATGTCGGTTTTAGAAAAATAGAATATAAAATATCGGTTTTAGTAAAATAGAATATAAAATATCGGTTTTAGAAAAATAGAATATAAAATATCGGTTTTAGAAAAATAGAATATAAAATGTCGGTTTTAGAAAAATAGAATATAAAATGTCGGTTTTAGAAAAATAGAATATAAAATGTCGGTTTTAGAAAAATAGAATATAAAATATCGGTTTTAGAAAAATAGAATATAAAATGTCGGTTTTAGAAAAATAGAATATAAAATGTCGGTTTAAGAAAAATAGAATATAAAATGTCGGTTTTAGAAAAATAGAATATAAAATGTCGGTTTTAGAAAAATAGAATATAAAATGTCGGTTTTAGAAAAATAGAATATAAAATGTCGGTTTTAGAAAAATAGAATATAAAATATCGGTTTTAGTAAAATAGAATATAAAATATCGGTTTTAGAAAAATAGAATATAAAATGTCGGTTTTAGAAAAATAGAATATAAAATGTCGGTTTTAGAAAAATAGAGTATAAAATGTCGGTTTTAGAAAAATAGAATATAAAATGTCGGTTTTAGAAAAATAGAATATAAAATATCGGTTTTAGAAAAATAGAATATAAAATATCGGTTTTAGAAAAATAGAATATAAAATATCGGTTTTAGAAAAATAGAATATAAAATATCGGTTTTAGAAAAATAGAATATAAAATATCGGTTTTAGAAAAATAGAATATAAAATATCGGTTTTAGAAAAATAGAATATAAAATGTCGGTTTTAGAAAAATAGAGTATAAAATGTCGGTTTTAGAAAAATAGAATATAAAATGTCGGTTTTAGAAAAATAGAATATAAAATATCGGTTTTAGTAAAATAGAATATAAAATATCGGTTTTAGAAAAATAGAATATAAAATGTCGGTTTTAGAAAAATAGAATATAAAATATCGGTTTTAGAAAAATAGAATATAAAATATCGGTTTTAGAAAAATAGAATATAAAATGTCGGTTTTAGTAAAATAGAATATAAAATATCGGTTTTAGAAAAATAGAATATAAAATGTCGGTTTTAGAAAAATAAAATATAAAATATCGGTTTTAGAAAAATAGAATATAAAATGTCAGTTTTAGAAAAATAGAATATAAAATGTCGGTTTTAGAAAAATAGAATATAAAATATCGGTTTTAGTAAAATAGAATATAAAATATCGGTTTTAGAAAAATAGAATATAAAATATCGGTTTTAGAAAAATAGAATATAAAATGTCGGTTTTAGAAAAATAGAATATAAAATATCGGTTTTAGTAAAATAGAATATAAAATATCGGTTTTAGAAAAATAGAATATAAAATGTCGGTTTAAGAAAAATAGAATATAAAATGTCGGTTTTAGAAAAATAGAATATAAAATGTCGGTTTTAGAAAAATAGAATATAAAATGTCGGTTTTAGAAAAATAGAATATAAAATGTCGGTTTTAGAAAAATAGAATATAAAATATCGGTTTTAGTAAAATAGAATATAAAATATCGGTTTTAGAAAAATAGAATATAAAATGTCGGTTTTAGAAAAATAGAATATAAAATGTCGGTTTTAGAAAAATAGAGTATAAAATGTCGGTTTTAGAAAAATAGAGTATAAAATGTCGGTTTTAGAAAAATAGAATATAAAATGTCGGTTTTAGAAAAATAGAATATAAAATATCGGTTTTAGAAAAATAGAATATAAAATATCGGTTTTAGAAAAATAGAATATAAAATATCGGTTTTAGAAAAATAGAATATAAAATATCGGTTTTAGAAAAATAGAATATAAAATATCGGTTTTAGAAAAATAGAATATAAAATATCGGTTTTAGAAAAAGAGAATATAAAATGTCGGTTTTAGAAAAATAGAATATAAAATGTCGGTTTTAGAAAAATAGAGTATAAAATGTCGGTTTTAGAAAAATAGAATATAAAATGTCGGTTTTAGAAAAATAGAATATAAAATATCGGTTTTAGTAAAATAGAATATAAAATATCGGTTTTAGAAAAATAGAATATAAAATGTCGGTTTTAGAAAAATAGAATATAAAATATCGGTTTTAGAAAAATAGAATATAAAATATCGGTTTTAGAAAAATAGAATATAAAATGTCGGTTTTAGTAAAATAGAATATAAAATATCGGTTTTAGAAAAATAGAATATAAAATGTCGGTTTTAGAAAAATAAAATATAAAATATCGGTTTTAGAAAAATAGAATATAAAATATCGGTTTTAGAAAAATAGAATATAAAATGTCGGTTTTAGAAAAATAGAATATAAAATGTCGGTTTTAGAAAAATAGAATATAAAATGTCGGTTTTAGAAAAATAGAATATAAAATGTCGGTTTTAGAAAAATAGAATATAAAATGTCGGTTTTAGAAAAATAGAGTATAAAATATCGGTTTTAGAAAAATAGAATATAAAATGTCGGTTTTAGAAAAATAGAATATAAAATGTCGGTTTTAGAAAAATAGAATATAAAATGTCGGTTTTAGAAAAATAGAATATAAAATGTCGGTTTTAGAAAAATAGAATATAAAATGTCGGTTTTAGAAAAATAGAATATAAAATGTCGGTTTTAGAAAAATAGAATATAAAATGTCGGTTTTAGAAAAATAGAATATAAAATGTCGGTTTTAGAAAAATAGAATATAAAATATTGGTTTTAGTAAAATAGAATATAAAATATCGGTTTTAGAAAAATAGAATATAAAATGTCGGTTTTAGTAAAATAGAATATAAAATATCGGTTTTAGAAAAATAGAGTATAAAATGTCGGTTTTAGAAAAATAGAATATAAAATATCGGTTTTAGAAAAATAGAATATAAAATATCGGTTTTAGAAAAATAGAATATAAAATATCGGTTTTAGAAAAATAGAATATAAAATATCGGTTTTAGAAAAATAGAATATAAAATATCGGTTTTAGAAAAATAGAATATAAAATGTCGGTTTTAGAAAAATAGAATATAAAATGTCGGTTTTAGAAAAATAGAATATAAAATATCGGTTTTAGAAAAATAGAATATAAAATATCGGTTTTAGAAAAATAGAGTATAAAATGTCGGTTTTAGAAAAATAGAATATAAAATGTCGGTTTTAGAAAAATAGAATATAAAATATCGGTTTTAGAAAAATAGAATATAAAATGTCGGTTTTAGTAAAATAGAATATAAAATGTCGGTTTTAGAAAAATAGAGTATAAAATGTCGGTTTTAGAAAAATAGAATATAAAATATCGGTTTTAGAAAAATAGAGTATAAAATATCGGTTTTAGAAAAATAGAATATAAAATATCGGTTTTAGAAAAATAGAATATAAAATATCGGTTTTAGAAAAATAGAATATAAAATGTCGGTTTTAGAAAAATAGAATATAAAATATCGGTTTTAGAAAAATAGAATATAAAATGTCGGTTTTAGAAAAATAGAATATAAAATGTCGGTTTTAGAAAAATAGAATATAAAATATCGGTTTTAGAAAAATAGAGTATAAAATGTCGGTTTTAGAAAAATAGAATATCAAATGTCGGTTTTAGAAAAATAGAATATAAAATGTCGGTTTTAGAAAAATAGAATATAAAATTTCGGTTTTAGAAAAACAGAATATAAAATGTCGGTTTTAGTAAAATAGAATATAAAATGTCGGTTTTAGAAAAATAGAATATAAAATGTCGGTTTTAGAAAAATAGAATATAAAATGTCGGTTTTGGAAAAATAGAATATAAAATGTTTAATTATTAGATTAGTTTATTGCTAATCGCTAGAGATGACCCTACAAAGAATTACCGACAGGTCTGCCCAGGCATTTTTTGTAGGTCAGATTGTTCTTCCTCTTGAGCACTGGCTCCTCAAATCTGACTCATGCGTAACATCTCCCAGCCGTGAAAAGGCGATAAACAACTATCTCTTTTAATCAAAGTTTCAACTAATAATTTTTTTCTTTTTCTATTATTAATACTAGCAGGGAACCCCGCAATTGCCCGGGATTGAATGATGATCAACAAATGTTTAACACTCCCATATTTTTATTGCCATCAAAATCAGTGGAACCGCCCATTTTTCAATCAAACCAATTGATTGTCTGCTCTAGTTGGGGACACATCGCGGTGCACCAGGAGGAAGCTTCACATGCCTCTTACAGTGACTTTGTTAATAAATCATTGTAGTCTACATTGCACCGTAGAGAGCGTACTATTGATTTTATGCGATCATTTTTACATAATGGCTTGAATTAAAGTTTAAAATGCAAAAGTCAAGTATTATTGTTCAATTGTGTTCCAAACAGAAACATTAATTTTGAACGCGCCCCTGTCATATCCAAGAACCTAATGTTAATTTTACAGGTTAGGCCTTTCGGCTTGTGTGATAATAAAACTTATCAAATACGCTTGTGATGTTAGGCTGTGTAAGGTGTTAACCTTGGTCATAATCGCTTGTTCTTTCTTTCATGGGATTATTTCGATTATCGATACTTATTGAAGACATTCCAATACAAAACCTATCTAAGAACACTGCCAGGTACATAAAGTACCTTTGTGTGAAATTTTATAAAATCAGCCCAGCCGTTTTTGAGTCCATAGGGAACCAACTCACACACACAAAGTTCTCTTTTTTATATAATAGTAGATATTACATAATTATTTTTGTTGCTATTGTGTACTCACTAGGAGTTCGTAAGTCGTCAATAGAGATTACGACCTTATAATGACCAGTTGTGTTTCTCCAAGTCTGGGTGACAACAAGTCTCCCCAGGACCCCAGTCTCCATTGCTTTCGATGACCATTACAAATGACTTAGCATTATCGCAACGGCTGCTTACCATTGATTTCACACTGGCAACGCTCATTCCACGCTCCCAATATTCTTTACATTCTCCCAGAAGAGATCTAGTAAGTGCAATCCCTCTTCGGTCTTTCCATCCTCCTTAGCCGTTCGCGACTATTTTGAATGGTATCAACGATGTTTAATTATTTTGACAAAACTTTGAGCACACATCCTAACCCAACGCACCCAAAGAATAAGAGGGGTTAGAGGTCAAGGTTCCAACATCACCGGAGTCTTATATCCCGGAAATGAGAAAATCCTTAAAACTTATCAGAGATTTATGAGAAAAAAAAAAAAAAAAAAAAAAAAAAGGCGAGATTAAATATGACCCCGGATGTACATTCGGTACTGATGCATTTAAGCAGTCCCAGATTTCTGACCTCGGAAAATCTAGGTCACGTGATAGTTTTGTTGACGGTGTAATCTTTTTTTTAAAAAAAAAAAAAAAAAAAAAAGAACGTAATCTCGTCTGAAATTAACAGACGTTATTTAAAAAAATTTTTATAAAAGAACAATACGGTCGCACAGAGAGCGAAATATTTTATGTCATTTCTTCCATTGAAATTAAGTAAATTCGTTGAAAAATAATTTCAATAAATTCAGTTATACGTTTTATTTAATTAAAGATGCGGGTGTTTGTCCAGAATTCAACCCTAATGTCAGGAAAAAAAAAAAAAAAAAAAAAAAAAAAAAACACAAATACAGAAAAATCTTTATGACGTACGTACCCGTCACGGGACAAAAATGCCATATTCCAAAAAATCACGTAAATTAATGAAGTAGCTTTATCTATCTAATCATTTTGTTTTAACGATTTTTAGCGATTAATAGTATATTATAACCATTACAAGACTGATTTTAAAATCTCGGTAGTTCGAATTAAGTTGTCTCGTTATCAATATAGCCAATCGAAACGACATCTTGCTACGTCATAAAATTTGATTTTCTTATTTAAAAATAAACCTACTTTATGGACTTGATTTTCTTATTTAAAAAATAATACTACTTTATCAATTTACGTAATTTTTGGAATATGATTTCATTCAGTGACAGGTACGTACATGATAAAGATTTTTGAGTACTTTATTTTTTAATTAGGTAGAATTGCACTTTTCTTGTAACTTCAATGCCCCCCCCAACCACAGCCCCCTCCTCCCCCCAAAATCAGGCATATTGCCACTAGTTGCATCGATGTTTGTATATATTACAATTAAACGTCTGAATGTTGGTACAATCGGGGAAACGGGGAGCAGAAGAGGAATTCCAAAGACAAGTGGTTCGAGGAAAGAATCTATTAGAGAAGAAATTTTATCCGGCATCTGGACACGTCTACAGTGAAGTAGAGGGGGGTCTGGTTGATCGGGACGGAGTGATGATCGTTTAAGGAGTGCCACAATACTCGGGCATAACTTAGTTTGTCCATGTAGATATGAGTCAACAACGGGCGCGGCGATTTGTTGTTGTTAATGATAATACCTGCAACAGGTGGTGATATAAATGAAGGAGGAGGAAGAAGAAGAAGAAGAAGAAGAAGAAGAAGAAGAAGAAGAAGAAGAAGAAGAAGAAGAAAGAGGAGAAGAAGAAGAAGAAGAAAGAGGAGAAGAAGAAGAAGAAGAAGAAGAAGAAGAAGAAGAAGAAGAAGAAGGAGAATAAGAAGAAGGAGAAGAAGAAGAAGGAGAAGAAGAAGAAGGAGGAGAAGAATAAGAAGAAGGAGAAGAAGAAGGAGGAGGAGAATAAGAAGGAGGAGAAGAAGAAGAAGGAGAAGAAGACGAAGAAGAAGACGAAGACGAAGAAAGAAAGAGAAAAGAAAAAGGAGAAAAGAAAAAAGAAAAAAGAGAAAAGAGAAAAAAAAGAAAAAGGAGAAAACAAGAAAAAGGAACAAGAAAAAAGGAGAAAAATAGGGAGGAAGGAAAAGGAGAAAAAGAAAGACAAGGAAAAGGAGAATACTTAAAAGAAGACGACGACAGAAAAGGGAGAAGACAAAAAAGACAAAAAGAGGAGGAGGAGGAGGAGGAGGAGGAGAAATTGTCGTAATTTTTTGATATATTACTATTTTCGACATGTCAAGTAAGTTTTTGTTTAAAATGACATATTTAAAAAAATCGATTTGTCACCTCTCTCTCAACAAGCACGATATATATATACATATATATATATATATATATATATATATATATATATATATATATATATATATATATATATATATATACCAGGGGCGTGCAATAAGTAATGCCCTGACCCACTTCCAGTTGTCTGATCTAGCGGAAATTTTGCATGTGCAATGATTTATATCTCTACGGGTTATGTGGCAAATTACAGCTCTGAACTAATTGTGGTTTCTGTTTTACAGGTGTTTGAACTGAGTCAGGTGTGAAATCGAGCCTGTTGAATGTCGAGTAATGATTCAGTTTTTTGTATTTGAAAGGACGCACACCACAGGAGACTTTTGATGAAATGAAAGAAACTTATGGTGATAATGCCCCATCATATGACCTTGTAAAACGCTGGTATCATGAATTCAAACATGGTCGGAAGTTTGTGGAAACAGCTCCCAGACCTGGTCGCCCCCCCCTTCCTTCTGCCATTGATGAGGCATCTGTCCATCAAGTTGAGGCTGCCATTTTGGAAGATTGGCGCATTACTATTCGCCAAATAGCCCAAGATGTCAAGATTAGTACAGGGTCTGTGGAAACTATCATTCATGGCCATTTGCATATGCATAAGGTGTCTGACAGATGGATTCCCAGGTTGCTCACACTATTCCAGAAGCGAGAACGCATCGAGTGCTCAAGGATGAATTTGGAGATGTGCCAAGAAGATGAGTCAAAGTTTTTCAAAAGACTGATTACACAGGATGAAACCTGGGTCCATCACTATGATCCAGAGACCAAAGCCCAGTCAATGCAGTGGAAGCATTTGGACTCACCACCTCCAAAGAAGGCAATGATGCAGCTCTCTGCTGGCAAGGTCATGCTCACAGTCTTCTGGGACCAGGACGGTGTAGTGATGACAGATTTCCTGGCAAAGGGTACCACAATTACAGGAGCTTATTATGCTTCACTTTTGAGGAAATTAAGGGAAGCTATCAAAATCAAGAGGCGGGGCAAGATCAGCAACGGTACCCTCCTCCTGCAGGACATCGTCCCGGTCCACAACTCGCATGTCGCCAGATCAGAAGGACGGGCGTGTGGTTATGAAATCCTCCCTCATTCTCCCTACTCTCCTGACCTTGCACCCTCTGACTTTCACCTCTTCCCAGCCATGAAGTTGTTTTTGAAAAGATTTCTGAAATCACATTGTGGTTGGAGGACCAACCTGGGGTGTTCTACAAAAACGGTCTCCAGAGCAGCATCAAACGATGGGAGAAATGCATAACTCTGGGTGGTTCCTATGTAGCGAAAGACTAACAACTGTGCCAAGTTTCTTTGCTCTACTGCTATGGGAAGTGGGTCAGGGGCATTACTTATTGCACGCCCCTTGTGAGTGTGTATATATATATATATATATATATATATATATATATATATATATATATATTTCCTCTAAAACACTTCTTCCAAAATATTAACAATCATTTCTGTAAGGTCTGACGAGGCTGTTGGATCGTAAACACGGTCCAACATCCGAAACATATGTAATCACACAGATAAAACGGTAATAAAAAAAAAAATAAAATACATATTTGTTCTGCAATAGCATTGAGCACTTTCTTCGGGTTTTTACTAATTACAAGTTTTACTATATATATATATATATATATATATATATATGAGCACTGGTCTTTTCTGTGGAAAACAACCATTAAGTCGACCATTTGTCCGAGACATTAGCATATCCAGTGTCACAACTATGTAAATTTGTTTATGTTTTTTTTAATTTAATTATAACTTGATTTCTAAATTTTAAATTATCAATCACATTACTTATATATATATATATATATATATATATATATATATATATATATATATTGCGCTTCTTTTATTGAGCACTCTTGATAACCTCGTTAAATTCATTAGTTATCACTCTCGAATACTTTTAACTTGGTGTATATGTGTGCGTATATACACACAGTAGAATCCCGAGATACGGTGACCCTAGGATACGGCTTTTTCAGGTTACGATATGGAATACGATGACTTAGCCCCCCTGGTTACGGTATTTGCCCCGCCTTACGGAGTTATTCATAATGTTATTTGATTATATACATGTGTAATTTATACTGTTTTTTTTTTGTTTTTTTTTTTTGCTTTTTTACTAATGTTTAATGCCGCATCCCGGGTTTCTACTTCATATATATCCCTTACTATATTTTACGAAAACAATTTTAAAAATAAAAAAAAATTCAACCAAAAAAAAAAAAAAAATAGTAAGCGCCAAAAAGTTCGTTAAAATCTGACAAATTAATTGTTAGAATGTTTAAACAGGTGCACGGCAAAAAAAAAAAAAAAAAAAATGGCTACGTTAAAAGGTAACAGTCCCAAAATATAAACACAGCCAGAGAATGGGTTGGCCGAAACGTGATGAAGCAACAACTATGAAGATGAGGATAACAGTCCGTAAAAAAAATCAATACACAAATTATAAAGACTTAAAAGATTCAAAAAATTAATATATATATATATATATATATATATACTAGCAAAAGTACCCATCGTTGACTGGGTGCAAAAACAGCCTACAGAAAATGGACTTTGATTTATGAAAGTATGATAGGTTATAAAAAGGAAGGGTTACAAGGAGATAGCTTCGAATTCGGGGGTATCAAAACCAAAGCAAAATATGATGAAAGTAAAAATAAAATAGATAAAGCCCATAATTTATTATGCCATACCTGTTCACACTGAAACACTTATCACAATATTCTGTGGATCTATATTAAAAAACCTTGTTAAACTTTGTGACATATTTCCATTGTATGGAGGTCAGGTGCGAACGAACACCCCATAATTTTATTTTACCATATTTCTTCAAACTGAAACATAATTATCAAAGTATACTTACGCAGATAGATATGAAAAGTCTTTATTAAAGTGTATGCCTATTTCCATTCTATGGAGGCCAGGCGCGAACGCAGACCCAACAATTTTATTATACCATCCCTATTTAAGTTAAAACATACTTATCAAAGTATTATTATGTACATCTATATCAAAAACACTTGTAAACGTTTTTTTTTTTTTAATTTTTAAACCCCACAATTTTAATGAACCACCGTTCTGCCAGATCAAACATACCCATTCCTGTGTCTCGATAAATCATCTATCATTATATGTAATCAGTTTTTTAAAATAGTCAACCATATAGGAGCCTATTCGTGACCACACACACACATTCAGCGTTATATTATAGATATATAATACCATTCGGTACGGATCTGCAACGGAAGATTAGATAAAAACAAAAAGTTGGATTCATAAGACCAAAATATCTCAACTTAATCGCCCTTAAGGCGCAGTGGATGAAGGCATTGAGTCTCTTACAGTTTCAGGTGAGCATTGTTTGAAAATGCCGGTTTCCAATAACAACTATGAAAGACAGTAATTACTGGGGATACAAGACTCAGCATTCCTATCCCGTCACGGTTACCCACCTGAAGAAGGCCAGAGGATGAGTTGGGCGAAACGTTGTGAAATAACAACTATAAAGATGAGGATGACAGTCCGAAAAGACGACATGATTCCATTTCCCTTTGGTGAAAACCGGTTTTCTTTTCTTTTTTTTTTTTTTTGCTGCAGACCATCTATTAGTTAGCCAGTTGTGTACGGATCCCAAGAGCGATAGGAGCCTTCTTCTATCAAATGACACAATGTCCAATGAGCGAGATCGGAGATGTGCCGCTGTACAACTCCTGCTCTCTACCGATCCAAGTCATGACAACAGGACCATTGCCAGCACCCTCAAAAGGTATCGCTGGATTGCCACGAATAACAGGGACATGCCCAGCGTGATGAAAAAGTTTCCGACCACAATTATGGTCTTTGGTGTGGTTTCAAGTGAGGGCCACATCATGCCACGTCACATCTTCAAAGTCGGTTTGAAATTCACCTGGATGTGCTGAAGAGTGTGGGGAGTCCCTGGTGCAATCAAATGGCCGCTGGCAGCAGGACTCGGCACCAGCCCATAAGTTCAAAGAGACCCAGGCTTGGCTTCAGAAGTAGTTCTAAGACTTTGCACCCTTATCTCACTGCCCCCCCCCCATCTCCCCGACCTAAACTTGCTGGAATACTTCGGTTGGTCATTAGGGACTGCCAAATAATTGTGAAGATTGGACCGCATGTTTCTGTGACGTCAGATTTGTGTTAACAATACGAACTATGGAAAAGCAGAAGCGACTTAATGATTTTTTAAAACCTTCGTTTATCTTCTTCAAACTGCAATTAATAATTAATCTTTGTTATAATTTTGTTAGGTTTTAAGATTTACACAGATTAATAATATTATAAACATTTGTATATTAAATATGAAATACGGTTTTTACTGAATGTTCATTTGGTTAACTACGGGGTTCCGTATTTTGTTCGGTAAAAAGAGACAAACAAAATATGAGGGGGGGGGGTCTACAAAATGCTTAATATTTGTGCAATAATATTTTCAAATTGGTTTTAATCTGGCGATAAAATAGTTGACAAGACTCGTGTTTATATTAAAACTTAATATTTAAAAAAAATTTAAACACAATTAAATATCTATGTTGTAACGAAACATTTTGAAATAATGGAATTTAAATCGTTTTAATCTTTTAAAAATTAATTAATGTTTACGAAGTTTCTTTTTCTTGGCAATTCAACTGATTATAGTATATATCAATTCGAAAAAACGCTATTTTAAATAAAAACATAATAATATTAAGTTTATATCAATTTTTTAATTGCAACTTCAAGGTAAATTTTTGTTCAATATGTGTAGTTAAATTTTTAAAAAATAAATATGTTTTACTTATTTGAACTCTTATGTTTCATAATAAATTGAAGTTTCGATAGATTTAAATATATTTTGTTCGAATTTCGAAAAAATAAATGGGGGGGGGGGGTCACGCACTAAAAAAATATTTCCCCTCGTATATTTTACGAAAACTGCATTTTATATGTAATTTCATTTTAAAATGGGTAAGTATCGAAAATTTCACGAAAATCTGACCATTAGTTGATTTTCGTCTCACAATTTTATTATTTTCATTCGATGAAATTTTTTTTAAAAATTATTACTAGTTTATTTTGCCCTTCTTTTAAATGATACAAAAGTTATATTGATAATATTAATTCATAATAAAGTTACATCGTGTTACATATGGGGTGGGGTAATTCTGTGGTGACTTTTGGCAGTCCCTATTGGTCATACATCGAGAAGATCACCAACATGACCTCTCACAACACTAAAGCCAGCCTGATCGTCGTCATCCGCCGAGTATTCGCCGAGCACCTGCCAGCGCTTGTGGGAAAGGCATGCTCCTAGTTCCGAATCCGTATCAAGACGGTGATTGAGGCTGAAGGCGGCTACATTGAATAGATGTCAGCTCTACTAGATAATCAAGCTACCTGAATTGATTTTTTTTTTCAATACCAGTTTTAAAATAAAGATGTGGCATTGTTTTCTTTAGGGTGACACTTTTTATCGCTCCATCCTGTAAAATAATAATTTTTATTCAAGTTTTATTGTGATAAACATGGGGAAAAAAATACCTCCCGTACCATTTACCTTATTGTTGACACAGTACTAACAGACGTACCCGTGATCCATTGGGTCATAACCACTATCTCTTCTACTTTGAAATCTTTTTTTTGCACAAAATATAAAAATACTACACTAACCGTGACCCGTTGGGTCAGTATGTTATATTAGCTATGGAATTACTGCATGAGCGTGACGCTTGTGACGTCAAGAAAATAGTTTTTTTTGTGACATAACAGAAACATTTCTATGAAAGTATATTAAAATGAAAAAAGAATATAGATAGATTTCTACGAGTCGTTCTGTTTATAATTATTTATTTTTGAAAAAAAAAAAAAAAAAAAAAAAAAAAACTTACAGCCATTGAATTGTAAGTGGTTTGCCATGCTGAACAGATACCATAATACTTAAATTTAAATTTTTTGATATATATTTTAATTTAAACCCCAAAAAAAAACAATTGGGACGCTGAAAACGTACACAGTAAAACAATATGTTTTATTGTCGCATTGATTATTTATTTGTAACGCAAATTAAATAAAACATATTTTCGGGGTTATTTATTTATGTTGGTAGTGTAGAAGAAAATGTATGAACGTTTTTTAAGAAAGGTGTATTAAAAAATGGAGAATAAATTAAAAACAAAATGAAGGCGGTGGGTAAATCGCCGTTGTAAAATGCTCTTATGATTGTCAACGGGTTAAAGTAGATTTATTTGTGAGAAAATTGCGTTAAAATAACTTAAATGTAATACAGAAATGAACGATGTAAAAAAATGCAGAAAGTATTAGCAATTGTTTATTTGGATAATTTAAACGCAAAAAAAAAAACAACAAAAAAACAATTGGGACACTGAAAACGTACACAGTAAAACAATACGTTTTATTGTCGCGTAGATTATTTGTTTATGTACGCATGCGCAACCGGAAGTCGTAAACTGGATGTTGGGTTACAACACCCGTTACAAGGTCATTTGAGTTTTAAAATTATAGAAATTACATAATGAACAAATTAGACACAGAGCCATTCAAAAGTGTTGAGGATAATGGGTGTCGTTGGCCACCCTTGGTCTCAAATACTTCAAATTGATATCATACTCTTAACTAAAAATATCTCAATCACCACAATACCACAATTACTCCAGGGCTTTCCTACTTAAGATAAAACCAAATTTAAAAAAGTTTTATTGAATTCTTTACAGTAATTAGATTTCATTGGCGAGAGAGAGGGGAAAAACAAAAAGCAACAAGAATTAGTCAGTAAGGCCCTCCCAACCTTTTTCTAAACAAGAACCCAAGTTTGCCCAGCTCTACTGGAAAAATATCCAGTAAATAAAACGTTTATTAAATCGTTATTTTTTTTTTTTTTGCATTTTCATGCAACAAACATGGATATATCACTAAAACATCCGCTTATTTGCCTGGGTGGGTTGCCGGTAGGCTGAGATAAGCCGCATCACACACACAAGGAAAATTTATAATAAGATAACAGACCGCCCACTGTTTTTTGGTTTGCTAAAAACAAACAGGTCAGTCTCTAAGTGTGAGTGGGATTAAAGTGGGAAAGAAAAAAAAAAGAGGGGAGGGGAGTTGTAAAGTGGATGGATACTTCTAATATGAGTGCAAATTGGGGCTATAAGCTAAGGATGAAAAGAAATAAAAGTGGGGATGGGAATCTTGGGAGGAGGGGGGGGGGGAGCTCATTCAATCTACTAGCTAAGAGTCTAGAAGTTAAAAACTTACTCAAAGGGTTGGCGTCTGACAGGATTTTGAACTGCTTAGGCAGGGAACAGGACTCATACTTGACTCCTTTTCTGACACACAAGCTTGCCACTCTTATCTTATCCACCGTCTTTCAAACTCGGAGGAATGTACTCTTTTTCTACCACATCTACTCTGAAATATTTATTTGCAAAAACTCCTCGGCTTAACGTTCACAGGGAACATGAGTTGAAACAGACACATTGAGAGCATTGCCAAGGCTGCTGTGAAGAAGGTGAGCTCTCTCTACCATGCTAGAAAGTTTTTTTTTTTTTTTCATGGGGGGGGGGTCACCACTTATCAAGGCCCAAAGGCCACTCAGGGATGAGGGTTATTGCGTGTACAGTAATCAATGAGATAGTATTGTAGTAATCATTAGTATTGGGGGTTTTGATAGTGTCTTACTTAAGGGGGCGGTTTGTCAGGAATTTGTTTGTGTTGGACTTGAAGACGTCCAAGTTGTAGTCAGGTGGGAAACAGGCGAACGGAAGAGAGTTCTACTGGCGTGCGGTTCTAAGAAAGAAGTTGCTTACTCCTGAAAGTATCCTGCACCTCTACAAGGCTACCATTCGCCCATGTATGGAGTATTGTTGTTACATTTAAGCTTTTTTTTTTTTTTTTTACATGGGGGGTCACCACTTATCAAGGCGCGGAGGGCATTCGGGGATAAGGGTTATTGCGTGTACAATAATCAATGAGACAATATCGTAGTGATCGTTAGTAATGGAGATCTGATAAAGTGTCTTACTTAAGGGGGCGGTTCATCAGGAATTTGTTTATGTTGGACTTGAAGACATCCAAGTTGTATTCAGGTGGAAAACAGGTAAACGGAAGAGAGTTCCACTGGCGTGTACTTTTAAGAAAGAAGCTTTTTTCATGGAATCTACGTTTTGATTTAGGTACAGATAAAGAGTGGGGAAAATTACTGACAGAGATTTCAGCTAGATGGGTGTTTATCGTGAAAGATTGGCCGGGGGGGGGGTCAGATTCAAATTCCTGACAAACCGCTCTCTTAAGTAAGACAATATATCAAATATCCAATACTAGTGCTTACTACGATACTACCCCATTGATTACTTTACACGCAATAACCCTTATCCCCGAGTGGCTTCTGGGCCTTGATAAGTGGTGACCTACATGTAAAAAAAAAAAAAAAAAAAAAAAAAAAAAAAAAAAAAAAAACCTACTTTTTCAGATAGTTTTATAAAAATCCAAGGTATCAATTTTTTTTTAATAAACACAAAAGTGTCAATTTTAGCCATTTTAACATGAAAGGCACCCCCAGGGCGGGGGGGGGGGGATCAGAGTTTTCCCGGAAAATCCGTTCTGTTACTTTTTTTTTTTTACTCATATCATGTTTCATGTTTGTGCAAAATTTCAAAAAAAAAATTCCAAAACGTAGTTATTGAGAAAAGTGCGAACGAACGGATGAACGGATGAGGGTGAATTTACAGGTTCACCCTCATCCGTTTGTCGGGGCGGGGGGGGGGGGGAATCAAAAACATAATACTCAAATGACCATATATCAGTTGCTTTTTCTTCATTTTTTTTTTTTTTTTTTTTTTTTACGAATTTAACGTTACATTTAATACCGACCAAGGCCGGGTATATCTTATAGTATATAGGTAAGTTTTATTTATACAAAGGTAGCAATATCCAAAACATGTTTCAATCCCAGTTTTGATAGGAGCTTCTTGAAAATGAAAACACAGAGAACGGGCCCTTATTTTTGGCCAGAGAAAATAAGTTTTTATCAACGTTACGATTGAAACATGTTTTGGCTGCGTAGCCATGAATGTTTGCATAAATTTAGTGTTACAACATACTCACCATTAACCTTATAACTAACCCTAAGTTTGGGTGGCAATAGACAAAAATATCAAGAAATATGAGGAAAATCAGTTAAAATCAAGTCCCATCCGTCTTTATTTACATTCTTTGGCAGATGATAAATGCCCTGGAAAAGTCACTTATTAATATTCACAAGTTTAAGAATATTCTGTTATTCTGACATTTATGTAATTTATTTATTTATTTATTTTTAAATTACATTTCACTCCAAACAAGGCACATTGCCACTTTGATGTAAGGGCTACTATCAGGGACATAAGCTACAGGGGTACTATGTGGGGATTTGGGCTGCAAGATGTCGGTTCACGTTACACTTGAACTTCTGCATGTCAGTACAATTGGGGAAGCAAGAACCCGGAAGGGAATTCCAAAGTCTAACGGTTCTGGGGAAGAAACTACTGGAGTAGAAGGCTCCCTTACATCTAGGAATCTCAACTGTGAAGGGGTGGGATTTAGCTGCTTGTCAGGTTTGTCGGGGGTAATTACGTCAAGGGGGTACAAGTGCTTGTAGTTCGTCAGAGCATTCACCGTTAAAGTACTTGTAGAACAGGCAGAGGAATGCTACATTTCGTCGATGGGACAGAGGCTGAAGCTTAGATGACAGTTCAGAACCTATTAGGTTGGCGACTCTCTTTTGAACCTTGTCGAAATCTTATTTGTTTATTGGGTACTGCTGCAGCTTTTGAACTAGACCAAACCGATTTTTTCGTTCGGCTTTTTCCGACTACTTACGTAAATAGTGAGAAGATGTCGAAACATTTATCCAATCAGAAAGCGAGAAAAGCAGACGACGAGTTACGGCGATTATTTAGAGTTACACGTATTAAACAAACAAACAATCTTTATGACGTACGTACCCATCACGGAACAAAGTTGTCATATTCCAAAATTCATGTAAATAGATCAACTAGTTCCTATTTACTTGCCTCCCCCACGCGGGCAGCGTTTAGACACAAGGTCGGTTTTTAATGTGGGGAAAATCCAGCTCCCCAAAGAGGGGCACTTTAAATAAGGAACAAAGATAAAAACTGTCTCAGTCATGAAGGGTTTCTCCTCCACTAACCGAGAACAGAAAAGGTGAAGTGTAGCATCAGAACAGATACTACACTGTGATCTTGACCCAAATGTGTTAGTGTGATAACTAAGAAATTTTAAAAGATATACTATTTTTAGCGATTTATTACATGTATCCATTATAAGGATGCTTTTGATCTCGATAAATCGAATTTAGTTGCCCCCCCCCATTACTCATGCTGAATCAAAAGAACATGACCGATCAAAAATCCTACATATCGCTTAATCACAAAATTTGATTTTTGGTACATGTGTAGTTTAACGGCGTAAATTATTTGACAGACAAAAAATTATAAAAACTATTTATTTTTATGTAAAACACATTGTTTTTTATTTGTCAAATAATTTACGCCGCTAAACTAGACATTTACCTAATTTTTTTAGTTGAAGAGAAAAAAAAATACTTAAGCTTTTTTAACTAAGAAAATCAAATTTTTATTTGAGAGCCGTCATATTTTATAATGGGTCAAAATTCAAGAGCGACAAACCACCAAGATTTTGTTTATTATTCCAAATAATCGCTAAAAATCGCAAATTTTAGTTTTTTTAATTAAAAATATACTTGATCAATTTACGTGATTTTTCGAATCTGACATCTTTGTTCGGGCAAAGATTTTTGGTGCTTGTTAATATAGAGTTGATGGATGGATCGATTTAAAAAAAAGTCATTTTAAGCAAAAACAACAGTACTAACTTAATTGTCGTGTCGAAAATAGTAATATATCCAAAAATTACGAAAATTCATCGAATAGAACTGCTATTGTGTTTTAGTTAAAAAAAAAAGTCTACCGTCATAAGGCTAAAATTTCGAAAGCCATTAAAGTAGCAATAAGGGAGATAAGTATGTCCGCTTGTGTTCGCAATCTTCAAGGTGTTCACATCTGGGGAAAATGCAATTCTTCCCCATTTTCCGTAAAAATTACTTTTAGCTATAAATAATTTTCTACTGGGTGAATTTTCGTAATTTTTAGATGAATTACTATTTTCGACACGACAATTAAGTAAGTACTGTTGTTTTGGCTTAAGACAAGATATTAAAAAAAAAATCGATCTGCCGACTATTATTTTAACAAGCACCGATCTTTTTTTTTTTTTAAACAATTTTTAAACTACTTGATCAATTTACGTGATTTTTCGAATCTGACATCTTTGTTCGATGATAAAGATTTTAAAACATTTTTCTCTATCCTTGTTTTGAAAACGGGTTCTCATCTAGAATTAAAGCCGAGATTTTTCATGCATTTTTCTGTGTTTTGAAAATGGGTTCAATTCTAAATAAACACCCTGAAACCTGAAAAATATCAAAATGTCTAGGATTGAGTGCTTGGAAACGAACAAAAAAAAAAAAAAAAAAAAAAAAAAAAAAAAAGAAACGTTTGCACGCGCCTCTATCATACCAAAGAACAAATTAATTTCTAGCTTCAACTTTGAATTAACGCTTAAAAGACAAGAGTCAAGCATTACGGTTCATTTGGGTAAGAAAAAAACACAGACGGACATTCGTATGCGCCCCTGTCCTATTAAAGAGTCGAACAAAAACAAAAACAAAAAAAAAAAAAAACAGGTATTAAGACTTGAGTTCGACTTCCGTCGTTTGAAAAACTAAACAAGAAGTTGAAGTTGTTTTACGAAAAATGTCGAGGAAACAAAAAAGAAAGAAAGCGTTTTATTTTTTGGCTTACCTTTGCCTAAAAAGTAAACATTACCAACGAAGTGGGTCGAAGGGGCCAGTGGCCCCCAGGAAGTGGGTCTGGGGCACCATCGGCCATGTCAGCAAGAAGGGACACTTTTTTTCTGATAGATTCTTTGGCTAGTAGAACTCTTTATTATTGTATATATATATATAAATAAAAATGTTAAGCTGTTGAAGATGACGACGTTAGGCGGAAGGAAATACGGGGGTGGGGTAAGAGAGAGAAAGAGAGTGAGAGTGCGTGTGTGTGTGTGTGTGTGTGTGTGTGTGAGAGAGAGAGAGAAAGGGGAACGAAAGATAAAGGGGAACGAGAGATAAAGGGGAGCGAGAGAGAATGGGGAGCGAGAAAGAGCGAGATACAAAAAAGGATGAGATACAAAAAAAAAAGAGCGAGAGAGAAGAGAGAGAGAGAGGGGGGAGAGAGAACGAGAGAGAGAGAGGGAGATAGAGAGAACGAGAGAGAGAGAGAACGAGAGAGAGAGGGAGAGAGAGAACAAGAGAGAGAGAGAGAGGGAGAGAGAGAACGAGAGAGAGGGAGAGAGAGAACGAGAAAGAGGGAGAGAGAGAACGAGAAAGAGGGAGAGAGAGAACGAGAAAGAGGGAGAGAGAGAACGAGAAAGAGGGAGAGAGAGAACGAGAAAGAGGGAGAGAGAGAACGAGAAAGCGGGAGAGAGAACGAGAAAGAGGGAAAGAGAACGAGAAAGAGGGAAAGAGAACGAGAAAGAGGGAAAGAGAACGAGAAAGAGGGAAAGAGAACGAGAGAGAGGGACAGAGAACGAGAGAGAGGGACAGAGAACGAGAGAGAGGGACAGAGAACGAGAGAGAGAATGAAAGGACACACAGACAGAGAGAGGGTGCGTTCGCTAAGAAAATAAAAAAAAAACTGACAATGACAAGAGAGAAGTTTAGAAAGTCATCGAGTCAACGACTCTTGGTGAAATGGTGACTGATATTTCTCGCTTTTGCCGCACGGTTAGACATGACGTCAGTTTATAAAGATTGGGGGTGGGGAAGAATCAAGCCCTACCACCCCCTATGTAAGGGGGGGGGGTCAGGATAAAAGTTGCCTAG
>NC_136525.1:52840857-52843357 GCF_053919585.1 Euprymna scolopes | reverse complement strand
GTTTTTTACTTGTTAGAAAGCAGAGGAATTAAAAAAAAAAAAAAAATAAAGTGAGAAAAGTGCCCGTGTGTGGGTGTGGACCCGACCGTAACTTTTGAAATAAAAAGCAGACAGGAGCGTCCCCCCCCCCCTCCGCCCCCATCACAACTCATTTCTTTATCTGGTAGAGATTTAATATCATGAGCACAAAGATATCTCACACACACACATACATACATTTTTTTTTCTTTGCATAGGAGTCACCACTAATCAAGGCCTGAAGGCCACTCGAGGATAAGGTTTAAAGAGTGTACAGTATTCAATGGGACAATGTCGTAGTCATCGTTAGTAGTGGAAATTTGCTAAATTGGATTAGTTAAGGGGAACGGCTCATCAAGAACTTGTTTATGTTGGACTTGAAGATGACCATATTGTAGTCAGCTGGGAAGCAGACAAATGGAACAGTTCTATAGACATGCAGTTCTAGGAAAGAAGCTTTGTTCATGGAATCTATTTTTACGATTAGGCACAAAGCAGTTTGTGCCTAAATCTAACGATTCCACGAATATATATATATATATATATATATATATATATATATATATATATATATATATATATATATATTATCGATCCTGGCTTAAGGTTGTTGCTTCTATAGCCGCACTGATGAGCTGTGATAAAGCGAAACAGTATTGTATGTGGATGACTATATATATATATATATATATATATATATATATATACATATACACACTAGCAGGGAGACCCGACATTTCCAGGATTGAATAAGAATAAACAAATGTTCCACACATCGAAATTGATGAAATCGTCCATTCGTCAATCAAATCGATGGATTGCCTACTCTATTTGGGAACCCATTGCTGTGAACGAGGGGGTGGGGGGAAGCTCACCTGCCTCCCAGCAGTAACTTAGTCTGAAATATATTGTAGTCTACATTGCTATGTAGAAGATAACGGTTTCAATCCTAGCCAAAGAAGGCTAGAGGATTAGTTGGCCAAAAAAAAACATGGTGAGACAACAAGACAGTAATTACTGGGGATACAAGACTCAGCATTCCTATCCCGTCACGGTTAACCACCTGAAGAAGGCCAGAGGATGAGTTGGCCGAAACGTGTTGAAACAACAACAACTATGAAGATAAGGATAACATCCTCCGCAAATAAATGAATATTCAAATTATGTAACTTGATCTCAAAGGATCACAAAAAATAAAATGTACAATTTTCAATCTCTTCCTCCAACCTTTATCGTCCCTCTCCTTCCAACCTCTGTCGTCTCTTCCTAAAACCTGGACCTGGTAACGTAACTGTTCTCCTTTTTCTCTCTCTTTTTTCCTCTATTTCTCTCTCTCTCTCTCTCTCTCTCTCTCTCTCTCTCTCTCTCTCTCTCTCTCTTTCCTTCCTTTGGAGGAAATCGGCCAAACCCACCCAGGATGAATACAGTAACAGGTACAGTTGACAAACCTCTATCGTCCCTCTTCCTACTTTGTTTTTTCTCTTTTTCTCTCCCGCCCCCTTCTCTCTCTCTCATGTCCCCCCCTCTCTCTGTCCTTCCATTGGATTGGTTGGTTGTTTTGTTTTACTGCATATCAACCCTTTTCAGGTTATTTAATGCCAAATCTGGTGATTTTGAAGAACGATTTTTTTTAATATAGTATATTTGTTTTTTAAGTCGTATTCTATTCAACCAATAGTTGGGACCCTAACAGGTGCTACCACTCCGGGTCAGAGTGGACTTGGGAGCAATGGCAATTAAAGGGTGGCTCCACACTCCCTAAGGCCTGCAAGTTGGGGCCCTCACCATCGGATATAGTTTAAGGTCATATCCAGGACCTCCTTCCAGTGGAGGAAGCCGGCTCAATCACGACCTTCGTAATATATGTCTTAATATTACAGAGGGGCTTGGCTCAATCCACCCCGGGTGAATACAGCACCAGGTACCGGGTACAGTTGACAGACAGACAAAGCCTTTCATAGTGGTTTCAGGACGCAACTATCATAGCCTACAAATCCGTGGAGGACACGAAAATACAAAACGGATCTGGAAAAGCACCTGGAGGTAATTGGAAAAAAAAAAAAAAAAAAAAAAAAACACCTACCCCACCTCCCCATATACACATCTCCTCACCCGGACGGCGGACACACGTGGAAGAGATTTTTTGACAAGGTTGCTGAGTTATGATAAACTAATATTTTTTTGTTTTTTTACATCATTGGTAAATTGTTTTGTGAACACAGCTGTTTCGTTGTGAACATTAAGCGGCCGGGATGGGGGTGGGGGCAGAGCAGGGGGGGGTACTTACATGAAGAATTTATTTTCTTTGCTTAAGAATAACGATTTCCATGTTTTGAGAAATTAAAAATTCTTTGTATGGAATGAAAAAAACAATTGATGTGTGGTGAAACTATGAGAGAGAGAGAAATAAAGAAAGAGAAAGAAAGAAAGATGAAAAGAAAGAGAGAGAGAACGAAAGAGAGAAAGAAAGAAAGAAAAAAGA
>NC_136525.1:52775857-52838357 GCF_053919585.1 Euprymna scolopes | reverse complement strand
TTTGCAAATGTAAAACATCATGTAATATGTACATATACTTTTGCAAATGTAAAAAATCAGATAATATGTACACATACTTTTGCAAATGTAAAACATCATGTAATATGTACATATACTTTTGCAAATGTAAAACATCATGTAATATGTACATATACTTTTGCAAATGTAAAAAATCATGTAATATGTACATATACTTTTGCAAATGTAAAAATCATGTAATATGTACATATACTTTTGCAAATATAAAACATCATGTAATATGTACATATACTTTTGCAAATGTAAAAAATCATGTAATATGTACATATACTTTTGCAAATGTAAAACATCATGTAATATGTACATATACTTTTGCAAATGTAAAACATCATGTAATATGTACATATACTTTTGCAAATGTAAAAAATCATGTGATATGTACATATACTTTTGCAAATGTAAAAAATCATGTGATATGTACATATACTTTTGCAAATGTAAAAAATCATGTAATATGTACATATACTTTCACAAATGTAAAAAAAATTCACTCGTGAAGAGATAATTTATAGATTTGAGTTTCACTTATGGTTGAAAATAAAAAAAAAAAATTTTTTTATTTGTTCGAAGTACCAGCAATGGAAAATTAAGCCAAAAAATTAAAAGAATCGTTTTTGGCATTGGAAAATAGTCAATAATTTTTCTGATTCCAATACTTCAAGATGTTCAGATTTTCACAATTAATTATCGCAACATGTAATGTTTTATATTTTTTTTTAGAGGGAATTAGACCTGGAGTCTAAAAAGCAGAGTTTATTTTAATGTATTAGTAGATGTATTAATACTTTTAAAAGAAAACAGTTCCCATAGTACTGCAGATATATAATAAGCGCAATAGGTATAGGTATACTAGAGCTATATTAATAGTGAGTAAAACGATTCATAATCGTGAATTAAAAATCAGTTCCTTTTGAAACTGATTTTTAATTCACAATCATAAATTGTTTTACTCAATATATATCTCACACCTACAAAAGTGTAGTATCTTTTCTTCAGATGCGGCACTTCCATTTCTCGTTCTCTTTCAGTGGAGGAGAAATCGTTCACGACTGAGACAATATTTTATTTTTGTACCTTTTCTCCACGTTAAAAACCGACCCTGGTGTCTAACTCTGTTCTGCGTGGGGAGGCATTGTAAATAGGTACAAGTAAATAAAGTTATACTTACCAAGCTCCGGTGAATATTGAATTGATTTTTTCTTTTTTCTTGGAATCCAAGACGATAAATTTAGAGCTGGTTTGTTGAAATTTTGACCCATTTTTAATTGCAGAGTTTAGTTTTTTTGTTTTACTATTGTATTACTATTAAATTATTTAAATAAAATAATGTCCTTCCTGCGTTAGTTCGACTGTAATGATACGATATTTCTTCTTTTTTTTTGTTCTTTATAAGTCACTAATTTATTTTTTAATTTTTTTGTTCTTTATAAGTCACTAATTTATTTATTTTTTTTTTTGTTCTTTATAAGTCACTAATTTATTTTTTATTTTTTATATAGCGGTTGTGATGTATTTTAGTCGCTTTTTACAAACTATAAAAGAATATTTTGTGGGCACCAGGGTCCACTAATTGGATATCATAGTATAAACATCCCAGAATCCGAAGATATATTTTGGAGAAATCCAAAAGTAAAGAATGGCAAATGTCTTACATATAAAAAAAAAATGGAATTCTGATTATATATATATATATATATATATATATATATATATATATATATATATATATATATATATATATATATATTAGAAACAAGAAGAACAAAAACATTTAGACCGGTAGTGTTGCCTATAAACTTTTAGCCCAATAGCGTTGCCTATAAACTTTTAGCCCAATAGCGTTGCCTATAAACTTTTAGACCAATAGCGTTGCCTATAAACTTTTAGATCGATAGCATTGCCTATAGACCGACAGCTTTGCCTATAAACTCGAAACCAACAATACTACCTATAAACTTACGTAAATATATTTTTATCAAACTATGACTACGCCGATTAACAAAAAATATTAAAAAAAGTATGAAATATGGAAACAGCTTTGATAAAAATTATTCAAAAATAAAAAAAAAATCTTTGAAGATAAATCCATTAGGAGGTGATTTCCGTCCACCTTTGTCGTCGTGGTGAAACAAAGCGCACGCTGGTGGTCAAAGCTGCAAATTTAGTCTATAAACAGCAATTAAATTATTGGGTTCGATTTGTGTTGTTTATTTTTTTTGTCTTTTTGGAGTCACCATTTATCCAGGCCAAAAGCGTCTTGAGGAGATAAGCATATTAACGAGATGGAACAACTGTCGACCAAAATTGATGTCATGAAGTTTCATTACACATGAGATGTTTCACATCTGCTGACTTTGGATTTGTTGTAGTCTGCAGGGAACAGTACCAATGTAATGTGTTCCACAGACGGGAAAACGTCGCAAATAAGTTTTGTCTCCAGAAATTCTCTCTGATGCTAGGCACATCAAGGAACAAGAGAAAATGAGTGTCCAGTTGAACGATGAAGACTATTACGAGAGGACTGAAAATGAAGATAGATTTCAAACCGACCATGTTGTAATTTGTCGGGAAGTAGTTCTATGGTAATGTGTTCCAAAGAGGGGAACCATTTAAAAGAAACCCTTTTCAAGGACATTGTGCGTGGCGCCATAAAAGAAAGGAAGGGCATTTTTTTTTTTTTTTCTTTTAAATTTTACTGTGGTTTGATATGTTTTAGAATGAGGAGGGGACCAGGGATGGGAGCAACTAGTAATGGTATGAAATAAGTTTGATTATTTACGGGAAAAAGGTAAAGTGAATGTCCAGGACTAATTACGAAAATGCTATGGTCTGTTAGATCACCGAAGTTAAGCAACGCTGAGCCTGGTCACTACTAAAATGGGTGACCATTTGGGAATTCCAGGTGTTGTATGTGCTCTCCGCTTATCTCGGCATTGTTTCCAGTCGTCCTCAACTTCTTGCCACTGGACTCAAGCAAAAGGAGTCAGAAGATGCGTAGTTGGGGATTGCGCAACCCTTGCCTCACAATTTCATGTGCAGTTGCCTTTACAGGGGTTATCCATTGTCTTTTGAGACTGAACAGATGTGATGATGGTTAACTTGTTATGTTGGGTAAAAATATAAATCATCACGGTATCTCTCGACTGTCATGTTTTTCGTCAATCGCATTTGTAAACCCTCCTTTCTTATTGGGTTCTTAAACGGCTTACTTTTTGGTTAGCCTATTTGGAGTCCAGGAGATTGAACGCTGGTGGTGGGATTTCTTTCAGGCTTGGTTTCTCTTAAAGTGATTCTATCTTCTCCCTTTTTATTAGTATGAAGATTAGATCCTTACATCAAGTGGTTTCATGCCTTGTCTGGACTAGATAGACTTACATGAAAACAAGCCGAGCACGCGGAATTCCCCTCCACGAGTGAAAAATTTACTTGCACCATGACTAATGTTTGTGCAAATTTTTTTTTTTTTTTAAATCCAAGGCGTGTTTATTGAGAAAAAGGCAAACAAATGAACAGATGAACGGACAAACGCGAGTGAATTACTAGATCCAATCCCTCATTTGTAGGTGGGGGGGGGGAGTTGAGGGATAATAAAAAAAAAATAAAAAAATGAACAATATCAGCACTCGATTTAGTTTTGTAGAGAATTTGTTGGCTTGAATTTCATCGTGATAGGTAATTCCATCCTTACACCAGGATTCTGGTCATTGATTGATGAAGAAAAAAGGTGACCACAGTAAACCTCGGAGGAGTTAATCGGAGATGATCCGTAAACATGGAACTTAGACGAAAACTTGGAAACGAGCAACCTGGAGCGATATGTTAAAAGTGTCCGGTGCAGGCGATAAACTAACAAGACTGGACTCAGTGACAACAATGATCGTTTCCAATTTTCCAAGGTTAGATTAATACTGTTTGTCTATTTCGAGCGCAGGTTTATGCTGGAAAAAAGATTTTTGAAATCGTAAATAATTGTTATCCGAGCTGCCAAATATTGCTTTTGTGTTTGTTAAGGCAAAAATAACAATAACAACAAAAAAATATTCACGGAAGAAAGAGATTAATACCTATTCTTGCACTTTCTCACACACGTGCAGACTCTAAACATGTCCGCATTGTAGTATCTAGAATTTAAAGGCAGTTTTAATTGTCTCTTGTAGCATGGGAAATTGAAAAGTGACCTTGGGACAACCAATACCAGATTATATATATATATAAGTTGAATATTTTGCCGCACTGACATTGATATTAAAAGTATACTTTTTCTATGAAATAGAAAAAAAAAAAAAATAGGTGTCGGCAAATAAAAGCAACTTGAATTGGAAAATTAAAGAATAAACAGAAAAACTGTCTTAGAACACACTTTTAGATGCGGAAAAAGAATTTTATTTTATTTTTAATTAATTTCGGGTTTAAAAATAACTTGTCAGAAAAAAAGAGTTCCTGAATTTTGTTGGTCTTTTTTTTTTTTTCTTTCCTCGGAAGTAAAAGCAAAAAATCCATCCTCATTGTGTTAGTTTCTTTTTTTTTTTTTTTTTTTTTTTTTTGTAGTGTTGGGACGATTAATCGGAATCGGGAATCAGAAAAATCGGAACATTTGGGGTATCAGAATCAGAAAAATTGATGCCTATTTTCTGATGCCAAAACGATTCTTTTGTCTTTTTTATTTGATTTTGTTTAAACCAAAATCTTCCATTGCTGGTAATAATGATAAAATATAAATATTTATTGATTTTAAAAATACCAGTGAAGCTAAAATCGATAGATCATCGTCCGCAAGTGTTAATTTTACGTTTAGGAAAATATCTGCATATTTAACGTGTTTTTTTTTTACGAAAATTGAGGAAGATGACAATCTTATAGTTAAATATTTAGAGATTTATAAAGAATCGGGAATTTAGTACGGAATCGGTAACTGCATCGGAATCTGGAAAAATATTGGAATTGTCCCATCACTAATAAATATAAAGCCAAAAAAAAAAATATGAAATTAAAAAAAAAAAAAAAATGGTGTCTGCAAATAAAAACATCTTGAATTGGAAAATTCTAAAGCAGTATATTTGTCTATTCTTTGATTTTCCAATTCAAGATTCTTTTATTTGCCGACACATTTTTTTTTTTAATTTTATTTTTAGCTTCGTGGCTGAGTTTGAATCTCCCGACCGGTGGTAATCGTTACTCTCAGCACTTATGATTCCTGAAAGGATGAAACACTAGTGTCTGTAGGTATTAAAAAAAATAATTATAGTAATAATTATGTCAGCTCGTTTAAGAACTCGCATCACATGTTCATTCTCGGCTTTTTTTTTTTTTTTGAATTTGAAAAACGTTAACTCCGGAATTTATTATTTTATTATTTCCTCACTAAGAAACAGGGGAGAGAAACGTCGTGTTAGTAGGGCTCTGGAGGTATCTTTTATTTTATTGTGCGCTTTGCATCGAACAAATAAAATATAAAAAAAAATGGATCTAATATCATAACCCACGATGCAAATATTCTTCCGATTTTTTTCGGATTAATGTAATCATACCATTTTTATTTTCTATTTAAAGTAAAAATGTTCATACTTTTCTGAATTGTTGTTGCTGGCAATATTCATAATTAACATAATAATTAGATGATTGTTCCTGCACTACGAAACAGATACTGTCAGGAGTTGGATGCTTTAATATAACATATTATAATATATGTTATAACAACATCTTGGAATTTGGAATAAAGCTGTTTTGTCATAATTCAATTTGTATTTCCCGCGGTTAACGTTGGCCGTGTAGGTTTGCCATTTGTTAATGGAGTCAGAGATGACTTCGTGGCCAGGTCCAAATCTCCCGATCGTCTGTAATCGTTATTCCCTGCACTGATGATTTCCGAAAGGATGAAACACTAGTGTCTGTAGGTATTAAAAAAAATAATTATAGTAATAATTATGTGAGCTCCTTTAAGAACTCGGTTCTTATTGTTGAGCACTTTACGTTGAAATGAAATAAGTCGGTCACTTAAGCTCACGTGCGCAGATCGTGACGTTAAAATTACATCACCATTCTCGGCCTTGTTGAATGACATTTATGATATATAAAATGTTAATTTCAACTATATTCTCACCGTGGTTAACATTGGCCGGGCAGTTTGTTCCTTGCTAATGGAGTCAGAGATGGCTTTGTGGTCGAATTTGAATCTAGTGTCTGTAGATATTAAAAATAATTATAGTAATAATTATATATTTATATATATACTAGCATGGGTGCCCGGCGTTGCCCGGATGTTTGGAGATGTGTGTTGAGCAAAAAAAAAAAAAAAAGTGATAGTAGGCAGGTAGGCAGGTTCGAAACTGTACCGTGAAGGAGGAAAATAATGTGGAAAAAAAAGTGACGTCTTTGCTGTTGTGTCCATTGCCAAATTGGAAGTGGCAAAGATTTAATTAAGGCTAGTCAATCGAAAAGAGATGACTTTTGAAAATATTGGTGAAAAAAGTGACCCCTCGCTGTAGAAAAGTGCCCAGTTGAGGGTGAAGGAATTAATGTTTTTAGCCAATTTTTCGATATTTGTTGTCTGAAGGGTCGAGCTTCAAAATGATACCGATCTTGTGAAAATCCAATTCCTCTATCGAAAGTTTTAGACAGATATACAAACATACATACATACATGCATGCATGTATACATTTAAACAGATAGGTGAGATTTATATAATAAATGAACACACTAGTAGAATACCCGTCCCAGGACGGGTATAAGCTCTGAATGAATGCATTAGTTTTAAATTTTAATGTTTTTGATTTTTGTTTCTTTCTTTGGAGGTTATGGTATGGTTTCGGTCATCCCTCCCTAAATGATAAAGCTTACACAATAAATAATGTACCCACATTACTCACCCTGTTGCCTAAAATATATATTCCATAATAAGTTTAATTGTTTAGAATAATACAGATATATTTTCGATGCTCACATGCACCAATCCGTTACAAAAATGGATTATTTAATACAACTCGAAATTTTTATAAAGGTTTTTTTTTTTTTTAGTTCCATTCGAATTAGTGAATCTACCAGTAGTCTCTCACTCTTAGGCCAGGTTCAAAATAGAGTCTGAAATCTAATCAGTCCCACACTATCAGCCAAGTTCCAACCTCTGTCCCATCACTGCAATGTTGCATCTTTGTGCCTGTTTTACAAATACTTTAATGGAATGCGCCCTGATGAACTCACATCACTTGTGACCCCTTGACGTACATACTCCTGACTAACCTGACAAACAGAAAAATCCCACATACAGACGAAGTCCCTAGATGCCAAAAGACTTTCTGTTCTATTAATTTCTTCCCTCGGATTGCTAGATTTTGGAGTTCCCTGCCTGTTTCCTGCTTCTCTAACTGTACTAACTCGCTCAAGTTTAAATGTAATGTGAGCAAATATGTTGCTGCTCAACCTATCAAAACCTCCTGTAAGAGATGGTCCCAATATTACAAGTGACAATATGCCTTGTCATTAACTCCACGTGACCAAAGACATAAACAAAATCATCTACCTTTATTTTGTTTATGTTCTAACATTCTTTTCTATTAAAACTAATTTTTCATCAAGAATGAGGGTTCAATAGAAACGTTGTTTTAATTTGAATAAAATAAAATACGCATCTGAAATCTGCACTTGAAAACCAAATCACAACATAATATTAGAAAAATAAACAAATATTTTACTTATTTGAAATTTATCACAAATATATTTCGGAGGTATACTCCATCTTCAGCGTGTTGTTTTGTTTCTTTTTTTTTCTTTTCTTCTTCCTTGTCATGTTGTAAATTTGGAGCAAGATACAACACATGGCTCTATACAAACAGACTTCTTTCTCAAACTTTACAAGATGGCAAGGAAGAAGAAAAAAAAAACAAACAAAACAACACACTGAAGATGGAGTATACCTCTGAAATATATTTGTGTTATAAATTTCAAACAAGTAAAATATTTGTTTATTTTCCTAATATTACGTTGTGGTTTGGCTTTCAAGCGCATTTGATGCGTATTTTATTTGATTCAAATTAAAACAACGTTTCTATATGAACTCTCATTGACGTTATTCTCGTTTATAGAATCTAGTCAAGTTAAATTCCTAAAAGGTCATTTAACCGTATTTGTCCTTGAATTGCATTTTTCTCTTTAAAACAAATCTAATTCAATCTACATGATAACAATAATCTTCTGGCTCAGATAATTCAGCGATACCCCTAATATTCAACAACGTAACGCTGTGAGAACATCCAAAATAAGAGGATAGATGAATCCGATGAATACAAAAAAAAAAAAAAAAAAAATTCTGACTCCCCCACCCCTCAAAAAAATGCTTCTAATGTTAACCTCTACAACTACTTTTGTTCTTGTTGACCCCCACCCCAATGAATATTACAAAAAATAATTATATCCATATTCCGTCTGAGACAATACTGAAAAACAATATCAACTTTGTGGGTGTGACTTATGTAGTTTCCGACTTATCCACACACGCACACAGAGGCAAGTGCCTTTTATATAACAGAATTTTATTTGTTTCAAAAGATTAAAAAGTTTGGCATTAGCAATCATAAAAATTATCAGATACACAATTATCTAAGAAAAAAACTACTAAATAATAGTCCAGAAATATCAATAAATTGTTTAGAAATAAAAAAAATAATACATTACAAAAACTAATAATATATATAAAAAAAAAGGGGGATCACTAACCTTTAGTTTCCTCCTTGCTATCTTCAGATTCTTCAATTGACCCCCTCCGTGATCCACATTGCGATCCTGGTCGTGAGCTAGCTCTGGATCCATGTTGAGAGAGGGTTGCCTCTGCGTACTGAGCAGTCAGCTCCCTTTGAGCATTCAAAGGGAGACCCTTTAAGATTTCAGGATCTGGCGGCTTGACAAGACTCATGGCGAGAGGAGAAATCCGAAATACGTTCTCCATTTCTTCAGTCGTGATTGGCTGAAATGAAAAAGATGTGGAAGAATGTGGATTGGCAGAAAAACTTGATTAAGTCTTAATCTATGTGGGTCAATTGGTACAGGTCAATTAGTACGGAAAAAAAACAGTTTTATCCACAAGTATTAAGTTATTTATATATTAATACCGTAGTAACTTTAAGGTATGTATGTGTGTCACGCTTTCCAGATTATAAATTATTCGATCGGGAGATACTATTTATTAAAAAGGAAAATAGAAAGTGATAAGGACAACAGTATATTCTTTTTATTGTTTGCAAAAAAAACAAAAAAAAAAAAAAACGCTATCAACTTACCCACGGTAGAATTTTCACGACCTGTTTTTCTATCATTGTTGCTAAGCAACAACATGGAAAAAAATAGTTTTACCGATGATAGATAAACTAAAAAATAACAGTTTCGATTATCAATAATTATCGGGGGTATTCTGAGACAAAACTTAACTAAGATCACTCCCAGACTTATACACTAAAGTTCTGTAAACTTTAAAGACAATACGTTCAGCGATTTCGGAGTCTATACAGAACGAACTTACACAGATAAAGTTGCATTTATATAATTGTAAAGATAAGAATACTGTATTAATTAAAATATAATATTTACGTGTATTTTGCGATCGGGCAACGCCGGGCGGCCTGTAGTATTTAGTCAGAAAATAAACAAATTATTTGTTTTCTCCATAAAAAAAATAGAATGTGGGCAGCGACGAACCGGGTCAGCTAGATTTTTATTTTTAAGTTTCTTATTCCTATCGTAGAATACGTATATTTTCATGTCACTTAGATTTCTTTTTAAAAAAAACCTGAGGCGATCTTCTATCTCTACAAATCTCCAATCAAACTATGTATGGAGTATTGTTATCATGTTTTATAGTATCTATATATTAATTGCGTAGTACCTTCAACTTGTGTCACGGTTTCTAGATTATTCGATGGGGGAGGGGGGGAGGGCTGCTAAAGGGGTAAAAATTGAAAAATGGATACTTGGGGGGGGGTCAACGGATTTTTATCTGTTTGTGAACTGCTTCGCAAATGCGCATGCGTGAATGGTTTACCATAACAGTTTCCTTATGTTAAGGACAAGTAGGTTTGAAAACACTTTTTAAAGAACATGTCAAGCTGGCATAATGGTTATCGTACTTGCCTCACTGTCAGTAGGTTTTGGTTTCGATCTCAGTTTGAGTATTTTTTTTTTTTTTTTTTTTTACTTGCAGGAAGTGAATTTTCTTTTTTAGTAAATAGGATCTCCTGATCATCAAAAAGGCAATGTAAAAAAACAAAAATTTAAATAAAAAGAAATGATATGCGAAACTAAAATATACCTTCTTGGGGTTTTGGCTAGGATCCGAGGGTAGTATCTGTTCTGTCTAAAGATGATATAATGATATTATGGGGTTTCCATTTGCACCGGCTTCCATACAATCAAAATATATCAGACTCCAATAAAGATATTGGAGATAAACCGTAATAACCAGATATATTCTGACACTACATTAACTCATTATCATATCCTGGCATTTGCTTAACCTTGCCCTCTATGAGTAAACGCGTAGTAACAAAATTCTTTTTGCTATTAATCGATGCGCGCTCGGCACGTACGATAACTGTTCAACTTTTTTTTTAAATCCCTATTTCCAGTGTTTGTTTGTCTTTTTCGTATAAATAAAGCAAAACTAATCGAACGCAAACATATTCGCCTGGCCTTCCGGCCGGGACGTCCAGAAAGGCAATTAGCTTTGATCAATGTGGGGGGAAACCCTTCATATCAGACAATTGCAATTCATTTGGACATTGCTAGAGCTCCCCCTTTTTGTGGGGAGCTGGCTTTCTCAAACATCTGCATGCATCTGCTACTAGTCTCTCGCTCCTAGACAAGGTTCAAAAGACAGTCGCCAACCTAATAGGTCCCGAACTGTCATCTAAGCTTCAGCCTCTGTCCCATCGACGAAATGTTGCATCCCTCTGCCTGTACTTTAACGGTGCTTGCTCTGACGAACTGCAAGCACTTGTACCCCCTCGACGTAAATACCCCCGACATCAGAGCATTCACCATTAAAATATTGTAGATTAGTAAGTATAGTTATTAATTTGTGGTGTTTCGGGACTGCTTTGTATCCTTATGCTTATTAACTAATTAAGATATTGGGATTGAGGGGTCATGAATTGTAGTATTACTACTATGAGAGGATTGCTATTCGTTTTTAACATCTTATTCAAAGCTAATAATCTCATGTTTCTCCATTAAACATAAATAACATGTTTTAGCCTAGCTAAGTATTTTCCATTCAACCAAAGGTGTTTTGTTCACCTCGATTAACTTCCAGTAGTGTACAGAAAGTGAAGTTAACCGAGGCAAACAAAACACCTTTAGTCAGGCGACTACAATTCATAACCCCTCACTCCCAATATCTTAGTTAACAAATGAACTATAATACATTAATAATAAGTAAACCACACCCGAATATCTTACAAAAAACGAATGTAATCTTGACTCTCGTTTCAATATCGCTCCTTTTGTGGTCCGATGAAGTGGTCTCTTTGAATTGGGATTCAACTGGAACATGTATGAACATATGTAACCAATAATGTTTGCATAATAAACAGACTATATACCAGCTCTGTCCTCCATTGAGCACTCTTCATTGGATTTACATTTCGGAAACATCTACACAGCCATTATGCATATCTATATCTGTGTGTGTGTGTGTGTGTGTGTGTGTGTGTGTGTGTGTGTGTGTGTGTGTGTGTGTGTGTGTGTGTGTGTGTGTGTGTGTGTGTGTACCAAGACGACATACTAATACCATCTTCCAAGAGGTTTCCTTTTGAGAAATCATCGAGCCGGCAGTAATTGATGGCCTCCAAGGAAGTGGGCAAATTGGGTCACTTAACCGAAATGGGTTGTAATCCAATCTGGGGAAGCGAATTAGACAGAGCCCATTTGTATGGATTTTCGGCCGGACCTTTTGTAAACACAACGCAAGAAAGAATCCGTTAAAGAAGCAAAAGATAAGTTGCTTTTTGTGTATTTTTTTTTTTTTTTATGTTTCGAAATCGAGGAGTGTCGTTACGTGTAGTTTAATGCTCAGATTTGAGGGGAAGGAATCGAGGTTAGAGAAAGAGAGGATGGCATATGAGCTGATTGTAAAAGAGAAAACCAAAGAAAATATTAATGAGAGAGAGAGAGAGAGAGAGAGAGAGAGAGAGTGGCATGGGAGTTAATAGTGAAATAGAGAGAGATAGAGAGTATATGTTATAGAGACAAAGAGAGAGAAAGAGAGAGAGAGTATATGTTATAGAGAGAAAGAGAGAGAGTATATGTTATAGAGACAAAGAGAGAGAGAGTATATGTTATAGAGACAAAGAGAGAGAGAGAGTATATGTTATAGAGACAAAGAGAGAGAGAGAGAGAGAGAGAGTATATGTTATAGAGACAAAGAGAGAGAGTATATGTTATAGAGACAAAGAGAGAGAGAGAGTATATGTTATAGAGACAAAGAGAGAGAGAGAGTATATGTTATAGAGACAAAGAGAGAGAGAGAGTATATGTTATAGAGACAAAGAGAGAGAGAGTATATGTTATAGAGACAAAGAGAGAGAGAGAGAGAGTATATGTTATAGAGACAAAGAGAGAGAGAGTATATGTTATAGAGACAAAGAGAGAGAGAGAATATATGTTATAGAGACAAAGAGAGAGAGAGAGAGTATATGTTATAGAGACAAAGAGAGAGTATATGTTATAGAGACAAAGAGAGAGCATATGTTATAGAGACAAAGAGAGAGAGAGTATATGTTATAGAGACAAAGAGAGAGAGAGTATATGTTATAGAGACAAAGAGAGAGAGAGAGAGTATATGTTATAGAGACAAAGAGAGAGAGAGTATATGTTATAGAGACAAAGAGAGAGAGAGAGAGTATATGTTATAGAGACAAAGAGAGAGAAAGAGAGAGAGAGTATATGTTATAGAGATAAAGAGAGAGAGAGAGTATATGTTATAGAGATAAAGAGAGAGAGAGAGTATATGTTATAGAGACAAAGTGAGAGAGAGTATATGTTATAGAGACAAAGAGAGAGAGAGAGTATATGTTATAGAGACAAAGAGAGAGAGTATATGTTATAGAGACAAAGAGAGAGAGAGTATATGTTATAGAGACAAAGGGAGAGAGAGTATATGTTATAGAGACAAAGAGAGAGAGAGAGTATATGTTATAGAGACAAAGTGAGAGAGAGAGTATGTTATAGAGACAAAGAGAGAGAGAGAGAGTATATGTTATAGAGACAAAGAGAGAGAGAGAGAGAGAGTATATGTTATAGAGACAAAGAGAGAGAGAGAGTATATGTTATAGAGACAAAGAGAGAGAGAGAGTATATGTTATAGAGACAAAGAGAGAGAGAGAGTATATGTTATAGAGACAAAGAGAGAGAGAGAGTATATGTTATAGAGACAAAGAGAGAGAGAGAGTATATGTTATAGAGACAAAGAGAGAGAGAGAGTATATGTTATAGAGAAAAAGAGAGAGAGAGTATATGTTATAGAGAAAAAGAGAGAGAGAGAGAGAGAGAGTATATGTTATAGAGACAAAGAGAGAGAGAGAGTATATGTTATAGAGACAAAGAGAGAGAGAGAGTATATGTTATAGAGACAAAGAGAGAGAGAGAGAGTATATGTTATAGAGACAAAGAGAGAGAGAGAGTATATGTTATAGAGAAAAAGAGAGAGAGAGAGAGTATATGTTATAGAGAAAAAGAGAGAGAAAGAGAGAGAGAGTATATGTTATAGAGACAAAGAGAGAGAGAGTATATGTTATAGAGACAAAGAGAGAGAGAGTATATGTTATAGAGACAAAGAGAGAGAGAGTATATGTTATAGAGACAAAGAGAGAGAGAGTATATGTTATAGAGACAAAGAGAGAGAGAGTATATGTTATAGAGACAAAGAGAGAGAGAGTATATGTTATAGAGACAAAGAGAGAGAGAGTATATGTTATAGAGACAAAGAGAGAGAGAGTATATGTTATAGAGACAAAGAGAGAGAGAATGTTATAGAGACAAAGAGAGAGAGAATGTTATAGAGACAAAGAGAGAGAGAATGTTATAGAGACAAAGAGAGAGAGAATGTTATAGAGACAAAGAAAGAGAGAGAGAATGTTATAGAGAGAAAGAGAGAGAGAGAATGTTATAGAGAGAGAGAATGTTATAGAGAGAGAGAATATTATATATATATAGAGAGAGAATATTATAGAGAGAGAGAGAGAGAGAGAGAGAGAGAATGTTATAGAGAGAAAGAGAGAGAGAGAATGTTATAGAGAGAAAGAGAGAGAGAATGTTATAGAGAGAAAGAGAGAGAGAATGTTATAGAGAGAAAGAGAGAGAGAGAATGTTATAGAGAGAAAGAGAGAGAGAGAATGTTATAGAGAGAAAAAGAGAGAATGTTATAGAGAGAAAGAGAGAGAATGTTATAGAGAGAAAGAGAGAGAATGTTATAGAGAGAAAGAGAGAGAATGTTATAGAGAGAAAAAGAGAATGTTATAGAGAGAAAAAGAGAGAGAATGTTATAGAGAGAAAAAGAGAGAGAATGTTATAGAGAGAAAGAGAGAGAGAATGTTATATATATAGAGAGAAATGTTATATATATATAGAGAGAGAGTGAGAAAAAGTAAGAAATATTAGAGAGAGAAAGACAAATGTTAGACAGAGAGAGTGAGACGGCAAAGTTTGGAGCGGAGGAGGGAGAGAGACAGATGGCAGAGGTTGGAGAAATTTTGTTATGTTTGTGATACGGGTAGAGCAGGTGCGAGTGCGATTGTAAAAGTTAGGATGCATTACTTTCAGAGAATTTCTGTCATTACTAACCAGCAGAGCGTTACCATTATCAACCACGAGAAGAGTTTATGATTAGGCATGCGTATGCATTGGTATTGTGATGATGCAAAGGAAGTGAAACCTGGTCAGTTGGGGTTGTGGATATGCATTGCATGGAGAGAACATTATATGAGAATGATACAAATGATGTATAATAAAGGTCAGTTTAGGGTTAGATTTGATGACTTCAGAGGAAAATTAAATCCGGTCAGTATAGGGAGATGTGTGCAGAACAGGAGACCTTGATGGTATGGTCACGTTGAAAGAATTGATAAAAGTTCTTAATTTAGTAGATGTAGAACAGTTAAGGTAGCAGGTCATAAGGTGCAGGAAAACGTTGAAGGAGGCGATAAAACTAGTCTTTAAAGAAAGAGGGATAAATAAAGACCTGGCCAGAGATAGGTCAGTTTTGAAGTTAATTTCTAAAAGCTGTTTAACACATGCCAGCATGTAAAATGAACGTGATGATGATGATGATGATGATGATGATGATGATGTGGCCCCTTCTTTTAACCATTCTTGCCTTCATGCTTTCATACCTGGTGTGATATTCACCCCTGAGTTTGGGGGTGTCAGTTCCCCCCTCCCCACAAAGAAAGTTTCTTGGGAATGTTATACTCATAAGCAGTCTCCAGTCACATTTATTTCATAAAAATGGGATATATTTGAATTTTTAAGGAGATTATATGCATAATAGGCCTGTTAGGGGTGGACTTGCATATCCAGGAACCACTTCCATTGTCTTTCCTTGCAAATGTTACATAATACGCTTTGAAATTTTATGTAGATTCTTTAACATGTCTCTCTAGGCAGAACACAAAAACATTACAAACGCATTGAGATATATATACCAGCAGGGGGAGGGGGGCCGGTTTTGCTTGGTCGTAAAGTACGCTTAAATATGATATTTTAATTTGTCCAGGTTTCGTATATATAATTTATAGAGTTGTGATTTCAAAAGTAAAAAAAAACATAAAAGTATCTGGGTGCCATCAGCTAGAATCGAAACTGAAACTGTAGCATTCAAAGCTGGTGACGTTACCACTGTACCAACGTGACACACATATGAACTGATTAAAAATTAAAAATAAACTAAGTTGAATGTACAAAATGTTTAACGATTTTTTTAAAATTTTGACACCTTTTTGACCCCTTAAAAACTATTGTAACCAGCTAAAGACCCATAAAAAAAACCGTCCGTAAAAAATACAATCATTTAAGGCCCCTGGCGCTGCTCTGCTACTTTTAATTTCGGAGGAGATATATTATATAATATATATATATATATATATATATATATACACACACACACACACACACAAGGTGCCTTAAATAAGTTTCCAGACTTTTTGTAAAGACATTTAAAATTGTTGTAAACTCTTGAAAATTCGCTATTGCAATGCATCTTATGAGATGATTGGCCAATTTTTATAGTTCCAGGTTCAACTGAACAGCAGGAATTGGAATACACCCTACTAAAGCCTGATTGTCACAACTGGTAAATTTCAAAAATGCAATTTGAACGTGAGGACATTTTAGAAGAATGATATGCAATAAAATTCTGTTTTCAATTTGAAAAAAAAAAAAAAATGCTACAGAAACGTATCGAATACTTCAGACTGCTTTTGGACCATCTTGCATGAATCGAGCATCAGTTTTTGAGCGGCATAAGAGATTCAAAGAAAGCAAGGAGTCTGTGAGGAGTAAGGAAGTCAGAACACTAGAGTTTCTTGGCCAAATAAAGAATTTCATGGATGAGGACCGTGGTGTGTCTATAGAGACAATGAGTTCAGAGTTTGATGTCAGTGGAGGAACTGTACACACGATTATTCATGAGGAACTGAAGATGCGGAAGATTTGCGCAAAGTTTGTACGAAGAATGCTCAGAGAACTCCATTCTTATCACAGACTATTTGACCAAGATGGTCATCAAGACACTTCCCCACCCTCCCTATAGTCCAGACCTTGCTCCCTGTGACTTTTGGTTATTCCCTAAGCTCAAGGAAAACCTAAGAGGTTGTCGTTATGAGATAATTTAAGAGATGAAAGAGGCTGTGACGAGGGTCACTGATATGCTGACAGAAGAGGACTTCCATTGAGCTTTCCAGAAGTTGTTGGAATGGTACAACAAGTGCATTGCAGCCGGAGGAGATTACTTCGAAGGGAACTAGAGTTTCATGTGTGTACTATCAATAAAAGTGACCATACAAAAAAAAGTCTGGAAACTTATTGAATGCACCTCATTTTTTTGCTTATCCTCGAGTGACTTTTGGTGTTGCTAAATTAGTAAAAAAAAATCATAAGGAATGAAAATAGCTAAAATTTGTAAATCCATGCAAACTTTTTTTTTTCCTTCATCATTTAGGAAACAAAAAAAAAAAGATGCAAAGAAAAAAAAAAGAATAAAAAAAGAGGGGAAAAAAAAAGAAAATTAAATTCGTTTTCTTCTAAAATGATTCGCTTAGAAAATCATGCTAAATGGATTTAAAAAAAAAAAAATGGAGAAAATTGAACAAAAATAAATTTAAAAAAAGAAAAAATGTAAAAAGAAACAAAATAACAAAGATAAACAAAATATTGGTGAAATAAATAGGAAAACTTTAATGGAATTAATTAAATTAATTTAATTTAATTAATAAAATTAATTTAATGAAATTAATTTAATTAAGTAAAAACATGTAAAAATATTAAAAACAATAAAAAAAAATAAAATTTTAGAAAAAGGAAAAAAATTTTTTTAATAAAGTAAAATAATGTAAAAAAAAAATAAAACCGTAAAAAAATGTAAAAAATCGATGAAAAATATAAAAATAAAACAAGTAAAATTAAATTAAAGAAAAAAATAAAGTAAAAAAAGTAAAATGCGAAACAAAAAAAAGAAAAATTTCAAAAAGAAAAGATCTCTCCTCCAAATAAACAATAATCTTCTAATATTCAGGTAATTTCGACTGATTAATTTAGAAGCTACCATTGTAACTTATTAAAATTGAGAAAAAAAAAATTAGTAGATGGTTGTTTGGTTGTTTTTGTTTTACAGCATATCAACCCTTTTCGGGTTATTCAATGCCAAATCCAAAGATTTTGAAGAAAAATTTTTTTAATAGAATATATTTGTTGTTTTCACGTTGGTTTCTATTTTACCCATAGTTGGGACCCTAACAGGTACTACCACTCCGGGTCAGAGTGGACCTGGGAGCAATGGTAATTAAAGGGTGGCTCCACACTCCCCAAAGCCCACAAGCTGGGGCCTCACCACTGGATATAGTTTAAGGTCATATCCAGGACCCCCATTGAGGGACTTTTACCCTCTGCAGGGGGGCAGTCGGCGTATTCTAATGCCCCACCGACAGGGCAAGAATTTATTTTTGGAAAAAGAAAATAGTTACTGTAAAATGCGACTACATTTCTTTTGTTAATGATATTTTAAATAAAGGGACAAAAATAAAATGAAGGAGGCCTTCAGAGCGTTGCTCCCCCTCCCCCGCTCTATTTATTAAGGGTTTTTTTTTTACATAGGAGTCACCACTTATCAAGACCCTGACGCCACTCGAGGATAAAGGTTATTGAGTGTACATCAATCAATGGTATAATATCGTAGTAGTCGTTATTAATGGAAATTTGGTAGATTGGATTACTTAAGGAAGTGGTTCATCAAGAATTTGTTTATGTTGGACTTGAAGACAACCAAGTTGTAGTAAGCTGCGAAGCAGGCAAACGGAAGAGAGTTCCACAGGGGTGCAGTTCTAAGAAAGAAGCATTCTTCATGGAATCTACGTTTTGATTTAGGCACAATTTAAGAGTGGGCAAAATTATTGACAATGGTTTCAGCTTGACGGGTGTTTTTTGAGAAAGATTGGCGAGGGGGAGGAGCAGACTGGAGCTCAGATGAGCACTTTCCGTGGAAGTAACGATAAAACAAAGACAGGCTCGCGACGTCCCTTCTGTGGGAGAGAGGTTGCAGGGAAGAGAAAAGGGCATCTCCTAAGTTACGAAGTCTATTTTGAACTTGCACAGAATGTGTTTTTATACAACTTTTATAGTCCGTAGGCATTTAATGAAACGACACAAAAATAAATAAATAAATAAATAAAAATAAAAGAAATAAAATAAAAATAATTTTTTTTTTTTCATCCAAGATGCATATAAAAACCATGCATACTAAAAGTCAACGTTTGTTTCTCTATAGCATTTTTTCCTATATCATATAATTCAATACCAAGAAATGCATGCTAACATATACTTTAGTTTTGGGATTGAGTTATATTTCTTTTTATTTGGATTATTCGGACTACTGCTTTAATTTGATATCACCTCAGAGTTTTGCACCATATGCCTGAAGAATGTCAGAGGTGACATCTGTCGAAATGTTGTGAAAGATTAGAACAGTAGTTTGAATAATCCAAATAATCCATATATATATATATATTTGTTTATTAATTATACAGAAGTACAGAAAAACATTGGTACCGTCGGTTTCAAGCCCAACACAACGGGGCAGAAAACAAGACAGCTGACGAGAGCTGAACATTATTTACGTGTTACCATTAACGGCTTCCCGTTGTGCTGGGCTTGAAACCGACGGTAGTAATGTTTTTCTGAACTTCTGTACATTTAAATAAACAAATATTTAGCTCTTATATCAAAAAAGTTTTTCTTTGTAATCGAGCACTTTGCCGGAACTCTTTCCCAAAATACAGTAAACATTATATATATATATATATATATATATATATATATATATATATATATATATATATAAAACGGTAGATGTATGTATGTGTGTCTGGGTGACAGTATTTAACAGATAAAATCTTAAACTACTGGTCACATAGCACTAAAATTAATAGGAAATGGTAATCATATGGTTTATAACGAATATAAAATCTTTGTTTGGATGAATAATTTATACAGAAGTATGTCACCAAGTTGAAATGCAAAAATGTTCATTTCAATATGCCGACATATTTTTTAAAACTTTTTTCTGCAAAACGTTGCACAAATAACGCTCAAGATGAGAACAATAGTCCAATCAAAACAATATATTTTTACTTCTTTCTGTGCATGCCCAAATTCAATTAATTTCAAGTCGTCTATAACATAAATCCCACCTGTCTGTTTAAAATGTATATATATATATATGTATACCTGCCTAAAACTTTCGACAGAGGCGACAAATTTTCACGAGATTAGTATCATTTTGAAGACCGACATCTCAGATGACAAATATAAAAAAATTAGCCAAAAGCATTAACTCCTTCACCCTCAACTGGGCAGTTTTCTACAAGGAGGGGTCAATTTTTTGCGAGCTAGTTTTGCAAGTCATCATGTAGGTTGAATTGACTTTGCCTAATTTTAATGTTCTGAACTTCCGGTCGCGTCATGGAGTAGCGGTAAGATGTCAGATTTTCTTCCACTTTCTTTTCCGCCTTCGTGTCACGGGCTCAAGTCCGCCTGCCTACTACCACTTTTTCTTTTGCTCAACACACACCTCCAATCATAGCTACATCAGCAGAAGACGTGGCTAGAATGCTAAATGCTTTGGTTTCGATTTTAGCTGATGACATTAAAGTCATTTTCTTTTTTTTTTTAGCTTTTGAAAGCAATACTATATATTAGGTACAATATAATATTCAATAGAGAATTGGCTCTGTAGTAATAAATACAAAATCTGCATGAATTAAAATATATTTAAGCATATATTATAACCGGGCAAAGGTGGCCCACTCACCCTGCTAGTATATAAATAATTTTATTTTATTTCTTCCTGCAAATGCCCACATCCAATTTATACCTATCTCTCGATAGCTCGAGACGTGGCTGAATGTTTTGGTTTCAATTCTAGTTGATGGCAACCAAGTCATTTTTTTTATTCATTTCTGAAATTACTACTATATGTTAGGTACAATATAATAATCAATAGAGAATTGGTTCTGTATGAATTAAAATATGTTCAAGCATATTTTACAACTGAAGAAGGTCTGGCACCCACCACTAATATTCAATATATAATAATATGGATTCAAAGAGACTTATTATTAACTAGCATTTCAGCCCGGCGTTGCTCGGGTGTGTTAAAAAAAAAAAAAAAAAAGTGGTAGTAAGAGTCCGTATCACAAAGGAGGAAAAGAACGGGGAAAAAAACCTGACGTCTTTGCTGTTACGACCACCGTCAAATCGGAAGTGACGTAGGTTTAAATTAAGGCTAGACAATCGGAAAGAGAGGATGACTTTCAAAAATATTGGCAAAAAAAAGCGACCCCTCCCTGTAGAAAAGTGCCCAGTTGAGGGTGAAGCAATCAATGATTTTAACCAATTTTTCGGTATTTGTCGTCTGAAGGGTCGAGCTTCAAAACGCTATTGATCTTGTGAAAATCCGTCGCTTCTGTCGAAAGTTTTAGGCAAACATACATACATACATTTATATCTTGATAACTCAAATTATCAACCCAAACTGATTAAATAGCTTGCCCTTTATGTAAAATTTCAAATGTTTACACCAGAAATTGTCTGAGCAATATTGTAGAGACCGCGGAGGTCCAATATTTTTTAACTTTGACCCCTATTATGACCCCTTAACATTTGTTTTGGGCTCAAATCAAGTTATTAAGTTAGATCCATGTCTAAGGAATCTATATCTAAAATTTCAAGTGTTTAGATCCAAAAATGGCAGAGGAGTTTGGTAGACTTCTCAAAGGTCAAATCGTTGAACTTTGACCCCTTAACAGCCAAATTTCTGGCCGAAAATGGATTACAAAGATTTCCCCACATCTCAGTACCCTGTATATTAAATTTCAGACAGACACTTTCACTTTTATATATATATATATATATATATATATATATATATAGCCAGTAGAGTTTAGTTTCCTAGAAGTACATCCAATGAGAAAACATGTGTCTACCAAAGAGTGCTCAATGAGTGAACAGAGCAGGTATATTAAAATAATGTTTGTATAAATAAATTTTTTATATATATATATATATATATATATATATATATATATATATATATATATACACACACACACACACACATTATTCCATGGAGTTTCAATAATGTTCATGCTAAATAACAAAATTTATCGACTACATTTCAATATCATTTTGCTAACTACATTTCTTTTTCTTTTAACGAGGCATCGCTTATCAAAGCCTGGAAGCCACTCGAGGATAAGGGTTAATGACTGTACTCTAACGACGGAAGAGAGTTCCACAGGTGTGCAGTTTCTAAGAAAGAAACTTTGTTCATGGGATTTATTTTTAGGTTTAGGCACAGATAAAAAGCGGGAGAAATTATTGATAGTGGTTTCAACAAGAATGTTTTTTGTGAAAGTTTGGTAAAGGGGGGGGGCATAGATTGCATCTAATGATATGAACCAGTTATATGGCATAATCACGTTGGCGCACTGATTCTCGCCAAGTCACCAAAGTTAAGCAACTTTGAACCAGATGGGTGACCATTCAGTTGGTTGGTTTTGTTTTATGGCATATCAACCCTTTTTTTTATGCCAAATCCAGTTATTTTGAAAAAAAAATTTTTTAATAGGATATATTTGTTTTTTCAAGTTGGTTTCTATTTAACCCATAGTTGGGACCCTAACAGGTACTACCACTCCGGATCAGAGTGAACCTGGGAGCAATGGCAATTAAAGGGTGGCTCCACACTCCCCAAAGCCTGCAAGCTGGGGCCTCACCATCGGATATCGTTTAAGGTCATATCCAGGACCGTAAGCATTTGAGAATTCCAGTTGCTGTATGTGCTCTCCGCTTATCTCGGCATTGTTTTCAGTCATTCTGAACCTCCACTTGCCACGGGTATTTAACAACATCTCAGGAGAGGCATGGTTGGAGATTGTGCAACTCTTGTCACAAAAATTTCACACACAGGCACCCTTACAGTGGGTATCCATAGCCTGTCAAGACTAAAGGAACCTATCATGAGCCATTTATTCAAAACTCCATGGAATAAGGAAAAAGCTTTAAATCTTTGCATTCCTTATTGTATAATAAATTTGTCATTAAGTTTTAATTTACAGAATTTAATTTCAAATATATATATATATATATATATATATATATATATATACACACACACACGCACACACAGTGTCCAGACCTCAAAAACGTCAAACCCCAAACCCTGCAAGATTTAAAAAAGGACATCAGGAACGAAATAAGGCAGTTAAATCGCAATCCAGAGATTCTGCAATCTGTCATGAATAATGTTTTGGAAAGAGCACAAATATGCGAAGCTGCAAATGGGCAACATTTAAAAGATATTATTTTTCATGAATAAAGATTCTTTGAATTTTGCATTTTATTTTTTAAATTTCCCAATATTTTAGTCAGATTGTGTTAAAATTACAGAAAAATATCATAAAAAATAAAGAATCTATTTAAGTTCAAAACCCTTCAGTGGACACCCTGTAGATATATAAGTTATGAAAGTCTATATGCCAATTAAGTTATAAAGAATATCCCATGTTTGATCCTAATGAGAATTCGTCAGGCTTATGCTAATTCTCATGAGAATAGCTTAATTGCCATATATATTTTCATAACTTACTACCTAACTTATGCATTGAGCACTGTCGAAGTAAATACTGAAAATTTACGCATAAAATTATATCTTCTTATATTAATTAAGGTGATTAAATGAAATATATATATCGTACTTTGGGGTAATTTCGCCAAATCTGGGGGTAATTGTGCTAACTAAAAAAAAAGTGCTCTTTATATGCGTGGTTACCAAAAGAGCACTTTTAGCTAGTTAGAGCAATTATCCTGGACTTGGCACAATTACCCTAAAGTAGGGTACGTAAAGTTTATTTAGTTCGATTTAATAAATAAATTCATTATTTAGTAAAGGGAGCTAACTGGGTATTTAAATAAAACAAAAGATTTTTTTTTTTCTATCAATGTCATGATGACATGCTGGATTTTTAAAAGAAAGAAACAGTTTACCTGTGATAACCTATTTTTTTGCGCCTGTGAATGAGAAAGAAGGCATTGGTGCATTATGGGAGAGAGAAAGAGAGAGAGGGGGGGAGGAAGATAGGAAGTAGGGATAGGGAGAGTGTGAAAGCGACTGAAAACGAGTGAGAAAGAGAGAAAAAAAAAAAAAACACAGTCGAGATTAAAAAAATATCAAAACAGAAAAGCGAAAAAAAAAAAAAAGAAAAAAAAAAGAATGAAAAAAAAAAAAAACCCAGAAAAGCCAAAAGAAAAACCAGAAAAAGCAGGAAAAAATAACAATCTGTGATGGAAATATTCTGTAGACAGTTTTTTTGTTGTTGTTTTTTTTTTTAAAGTTTTATTTCAATAAATTCTTTTGCAAGCAATCTTACAGAAGATGACCATTGTCTCTCTTAATTTTTTGTAATCACTAGAGCTATGACAACAGCATATTCTTTTCCTTGTTTTGATTCTCAGGTATATATCCATTGATATCTTCCATGTTTTTATGTAGAGTGTTGTGGTTCTCAGTTGATTAATTGTGTCGGATATACACTTAAGAGTAAAAACAATGAAAAGAATATGCTGTTGTCATAGCCCTAGTAATAACTGCATTATATATATATATATATATATATATATATATATATATATAATGCTCTCTATCTTAGGTTGAGCATTTGGGAAGTGATATACAAATTACCGTTAGCGTATGAAGCGATGCTCTTCATGTAAACAAATTGAGCTTAGGTACTTTGGATAATGTCAAAACATTGTTAATTCACAGCCCGCATAGCATCAGCCATATAGCACAACGCTTAGAAGCTCTGACTGTCATTTTGGGCGGTCGGATTTCGATTCTGACTTGAGGTAATTGCTTGTCCAGCTGCACTGATGAGCTGTGAAACAGCGAAACAGTACTGTACGTGGATGACTAATATGTGTGTGTGTGTGTGTGTTTGTTTACTTCAATTTTATAAATAAATTCATTATTTAGTAAAGTGAGCCATATTGATAATTGATTATCTCTGATGAGCAGCCAGGTAGACTAAAGACGATGTTTTTTTAATTATGGGCTGCAATATAGGCATTCACCAAATTAGAATAAACAAAAAATGACGGTTGTTGACCGATTCTTTCTTTTAGTTCTTGAAATGGAACCACCTACATATCTATGGTTATGGGAAAATATATCTATTCAATTATAATTCATCATTTATTCATACCAATCCTTTAATTGATGAAGCTCGATGTAACTACAGAGCATATAACAAATAAATGACAAAAGTCTATTTCAAGATTTTAAGTAGCGCAGAATCATTCGTGTAATTATTACGTCAATTCTTGAAAAATGAAGAAATAAAATAAAGTATTAAAAATTTAAAGACAGGGGAGAGAAGTCATGTGAAATATATAAAAAGGAAAAGAAAAGTAAAGGTGTAGTCAGGGTTTGAGAACTGGTTTCTTCTGTGGAAACAAACCATTTTTTAAGTTGCCTGACGAGGACTTGTGGTTTTAACTGACCATTTGTCTGAAACATTAGTGTGACTAGTGTTGCAACTACGTAAATTTGTGTATATTAATAAATATCATATATATATATATATATATATATATATATATATATATAACACTTGTTTATTGTTATATAAACATGCTCAGATCCCGCTGCTACAAACAGCCACTTGTTTCAATCAAACAACAGATATCATCAGGCAGCGACTTGACTATTCAAATGTTCATTGAATTCAATTAAGTCGCTGCCTGATGATATCTGTTGTTTGATTGAAACAAGTGGCTGTTTGTAGCAGCGGGATCTGAGCATGTTTATATAACAATAAACAAGTATTATCAGCTCTTTTTATTGAGCACTATCTAACAACCTCGTTGAATTCACTAGTCCATTACTTTTGAATAAAAAAACCCGAGTATATATATATATATATATATATATATATATATATATATATATGTGATGGGACGATTTCAATATTTTTACCCGATTCTGATACAATTACGGATTCCGACTCTTTATAAATCTATAAATATTTAACTATAGAAGTTTGTATTTTCCCCGATTTCTGCAAAAAAAAACAAACATGTTAAATAAGCAGATATTATTCTAAACGTAAAATTACACTTGTGGAGGATGATCTATCGATTTTAGCTTTACTGGTATTTTGAAATCAATAAATGTTTATTATTTTATCATTATTACCAGGCATGGAAGATTTTGCTTTAAACAAAATCAAATAAAAAAAACAATTAAAAGAATCGTTTTGGCATCAGAAAATAGGCACCAATTTTTCGATTCCAATCCAGATTCCTGCAAATTTGTTGATTTTTCCGATTACCGATTCCAATTAATCGTCCCAATACTAGGCCGCTGCGAAAAAGGTAGGCTCTCTCTACCATGCTAGAAAACTACTGACACCTGAAAGTATCCTGTACCTCTATAAGGCCACCATTCGGCCATGTATGGAGTATTGTTGTCACATTTGGGATGGTGCATCTGCTACTAGTCTCTCGCTCCTAGACAAGGTTCAAAAAAGAGTCACCAATCTGATAGGCCCTGAACTGGCATCTAAGCTTCAGCCTCTGTCCCATCGACGAAACGTTGCATCCCTCTGCTTGTTGTACAAGTATTTTAATGGTGAATGCTCTGACGAACTGCAGACACTTGTTCCCCCACGACGTAGACACCCTCAACAAACCCGACAGGCAGCTAAATCCCACCCCCACACAGTAGAGATCCCTAGATGTAAAAGATCTTTCTACTCCAGTAGTTTCTTCCCCAGAACCGCTAGACTCTGGAATTCCATTCCCGGTTCCTGCTTCCCTAACTGTACTGACATGCAGAAGTTCAAGTGCAACGTGAACCGACATCTTGCTGCCCAAATCCCAACATAGTGCCCCAGTAGTTGCTGCCCCTGATAGTAGCCCCCTACACCAAAGTGGCAATGCGCCTTGTTTGGGGTAAAAATGTAATAAAATATATATATATATATATTTTTTTTTTCTGTGGAAATATACATTATTTCCTTATAATATATATCAATCCTTATTTAAGAAACTCAATGTAATTACAGTATCTTTTTCACTTAATTATTAAAGCAATGATTTCTAAATTCAAACTGGCATAATGTAAACATATTATAAGGTATTTGCAGCTTCTCTTCCAATTTTCATATTTTTAAATCATGTCAAAACGCATTTTATTTCCTTTTGATGGATTGATTGTTGCTATTTCTTCTGACGAGTTAAGGGCAAAATAAATTCACTGATTGATATAATAATTAAGTGATTGATTTTGTGCTACGAAACAGATACTGTCAAGAAGTGTAAATGTCAGCTAAATTGAAGGAATAAATTGTAAGATGGTCAACATCATGAAATTTGGAATATAGACTTTTGTCATTCATTCACTATATATATATATATATATGTGTGTTTGTTTGTATGTGTGAAAAGCCAGAACGCTTCCATCACAGATAATTATTGTTATAGAGTCTGAAAATAAAAACAGAGGCAGATTAAGCAAAGCAAGAAAACCTTTTTTCAACCTTTTATAGAAAACTCGAAAAAAGTGAAGAAATTTTTTTTTTTTTTAAATAAGAGCATAATATCTATTTATATATGTATTATAGAACAAAACTTTGTTTGGATTTGAAACCGACAGTACTAATGTTGTTCTGATCTTCTGCAATATACAGGGTGGCCCACTTAGAAGTGGTGCAATCTCTCTAATCTTTCTCTAATCATTTTTTTTTTTTCACATATAGCAGCCCACTTAAAAGTAGCCCTATCTCTCTAATCTTTCTCTTAACGACCAACTGACACCACAAGACAAAATGCAATTCTTTTTCCAACAAGATGGCGCTACATGTCACACTGACACGAGTTCGTGACAGGTTTACGGAGGAGAGAACAATAAACAAAGGGTTATGGCCACCATGTCCCCAGGACTAGTCATTTTGTGATTTTTAATTTTGAGGGACTTTAAAACAAAAAGTTTATGCAAGTAATCCTCACAATCTAGACCAACTAAAGGAGAACGTCACCAGAAATTATCTGCAGGCAGTGTCTGCAAACGTTGTTAAACTTACCTAGACATGCGTAGATGTGAACGGGCAGCACTTCCAGCATCTTTTATAACGTTACAGGTAATTTAAATAACGTTACAGGTAATTTAAATAACGTTACAGTTAATTTAAATAACGTTACAGTTAATTTAAATAATGTTACAGTTAATTTAAATGATGTTACAGTTAATTTAAATAATGTTACAGGTAATTTAAATAACGTTACAGGTAATTTAAACAATAAAAGAATGTTTCTCCTCTCTACTACATTTTTCTGGGCCACTTTTAAATGGGCCACACCCTATATATATATATATACATATATATATACAAGGAAATCACCACTTATCACGGCCAGGAGGCCACTCGGGGATAAGGGTTATTGCGTGTACAGTAATCAATGGGATAGTATCGTAGTAATCATTAGTATTGGAGATTTGATAAAGTGTCTTACTTAAGGAGGCGGTTCATCAGGAATTTGTTTATGTTGGACTTGAAGACATCCAAGTTGTAGTCAGGTGGGTCGGTTGGTTTGTTGTTTTTGTTTTACGGCATATCAACCTTTTTCAGGTTATTTAATGCCGAATCTAGTTATTTTGAGGAACGATTTTTAATGGAGTATATTTGTTTTTTAAGTCGGATTCTATTTAACCCATGGTTGGGACCCTAACAGGTACTACCACTCCAGGTCAGAGTGGACCTGGGAGCAATGGCAATTAAAGGGTGGCTCCACACTCCCCAAGGCCCGCAAGGTGGGGCCTCACCATCAGATATAGTTTTAGGTCATATCCAGGACCTAGTCAGGTGGGAAACAGGCAAACGGAAGAGAGTTCCACAGGCGTGCACTTCTAAGAAAGAAGCTTTGTTCATGGAATCTACGTTTGGATTTAGGTACAGATAAAGAGCGGGGAAAATTACTGACAGTGGTTTCAGCTAGACGAGTGTTTATATATATATATATATATATATAAATCAGAGATTTAAAAAACCATAAAGCAGAAGACCAGTACCCGCATTAAGCTGGTCTGCAGTTTAATTTGTTGCTGGCTATCTTGCTCTTGCTTGTTGCTGGATCTCAACATTTTGAACTGAGAGAGAGACTTAGCTGTCGTACAAAGCTAAGACTCAGTAACATCATATTTGTATAGATACTCCCTCAGACATTTGGGCTCATGGATTTTAAATGTCTGAGGGAGTGGCACTCGTCTGACAAGACGTTGCAATCATCATATATATATATATATATATATATATATACACACACTATTATGGAGACCCAGAAGGTTTCATACTTCCATATTTTTATTGTCATCAAAATTGGTGAAATCGCCCATTTTTCGATCAAATCAATTGATTCCCTGCTCTAGTCATGGACCCACTGCAGTGCACCAGGAAGAAACTTACAAGCCTCCCCACAATGACTTAGTTCATAACATATTGTAGTCTACATTACACTGTAGAGAACCTTTTATTGATTTTATTTGATTAAATTCAAGTGTCATGGTTCAATTGCGCTCTAAATTGAAACATTAATTTCCAACACGCCTTTATCTTGTCAAAGGATCTACTGTTGATTTTATATGGTAGGCCTTTTCTGCTTGTGCTGTGATAACACTTCTCAAACGCGGTTGTGTTGTTAGGTTGTGTAAGGGTGTTAACTGTAGTAAAAATCTGTTCCTTGTTTAATCAGATTTTTTTTTTGTTATTAATTTTTGATACTTAGCGAAGGAATACTGATACAAAACCTAGAAGACTCACAGATACATAAAGTACATTTGTGTGAAAAAAAAAAGAAAAAATCGGCCCAACCATTTTGGAGCATATAGGGAACGAATTCACACATATACAGAAAAAGAGCCTATATATATATATATATATATATATATATATATATATATAAAATAAAAATTACAATTAAATTTGCCAAAATGATCCAAGATGGTAAAATTAAAGTATATTATAAATATTAAAGAATTAATATTTATAAAGTTATCTCAGCCAGATGTAAAAGCTCGATAAAACCAAATAGGAGATAGAGCTTATAATACGAGCTCATATATATATATATATATATATCCTTTTCATTTTTTATTTCATTTTTATTTATTTTTAATTTTTTCATTGCAGTTCAGTTTCTCTTAATTTGTCTACTGAAAGCGATTTTATTTTATTTTTAACAATTTGAAATTATGTTTGAGTGGAATATGAAACTCATGTTCTATAATTATCAAAAATATTAATTATATTGAATTATGTATTTATTAATAAACAGATACCTTGACATTTACTTCGGATTTTACCATGCAATTTGAATGTTAACTTTTATATCCTTTTCATTAACTTCCCTTGCTCTATGACTTTTAATTACCCAATCAATTTTTAACTGTGATTTTCCATGTCTTACTGACTTTAGCAAATAAGGTGTAAACCATTATAACTATTTGCTAATATTTTCTCCTCTGAAGAGATGGTAGACATCGAAATCCTATAGGATAAGGAGTTATAATATTTCAAATGTATTCTTTGTCTTACATAGAATAATAAAAATCTTTTGATTTGAAATTCAAACATTTCACGTCATAAATTTTTAAATTTATTGAATGACTAAAATTTTATATATACATATATTTTTTTTCTTCTTCTTCTTGTTTATATTTATGTCTAGGTAGTCGAGTGAAAAGCATATCTTATTTTTCTTTTATTAATATTATTGGAATTTTTCCCTTGAACACATTTTTGTGAATTATTCCATGGATTTCTGCCTTTGGATTATTTTGGACCATCTTCCAATTACAGGATTTCCTTAGATTTTACTTGTGCAAATAGAAATTCAATTAACTTTCTTGAAGCTATATATTTGGATTTTATCGTCACTGGATTATTTATCTTCCACCAGACTATCCATTCACGTGTAATCACCTTTTTCTTCACCATATTCCCTCTGCTTCACTTTTTTGTTTTCAAGTAAGGTCTTTGTTGTTTCATCAAATACTTTTGTATGCAAAATCCGATCTCGCATTTTGCTAATTCCTACTCTCTGATGCTTCGAAACTCAGCAGATTAAGGACTATCCACTTATCAAGTGTTCCCTTTTCAGATTAAATATGTTTTTAACTCTTTTTCATAGTGTTTTTTAACATGTTTTATTAACTGTTTGCTCGTATATATATATATATATATATATATATATATATATATAAATTTGCCTGTATCCACTGCCCTATCTTCAAACCTGTCATTCTGGTAAAACTCAGAATAATTTAGCATTACAGTTTTATAATCACGCATGTGTAATAAAAAAAAACTGCACATCTAAAAAAAAAAAACAAGAAATAAGGACCCGAGGCATAACGGATAAAGTACTAGATAAAATTCACTTCTGAAGGTTGAAGGTTCAATCCTAAATGCGGGCAATACTCAAAATACAATTCCATGGTGGCAGAACAAGAAAATTCTACTCACGTGTTCCACACAGATTCCCGAGTTTACCAAGATACACCTAAAGAAGGTACCTGGTTAGTCATAGAAGGTTCACCCTCCTAGGTATTTAAAAAAATTTTTTTTTTTAAACAGTGGTCACCACTTATCAAGGCCCGGAAGCCACTCAGGGATAAGGGTTATTGCAAGTACATTACGTTAGTGTGGAGATTTGATGAAGTGTTTAATTAAGGGGGCGGTTCATTATTTCATGTTGAGGTTTTGGGATTTGTGGAACAGGTCGGCATACTTAGTTAGAGCAGTACAGAAAGGGAAAGTAAGAGAGAAAAAGACAGGAAAATTTCCGACATCTCAGACTACTGTTCACCAAGTACTACCGACCTTTCAGCAGCTTTTTCTTCACCCTTTGTCAGAAAAATCACTCATTGAATGAGGACTGAGGGACAAAAAAGGAGAAGCGAGAGTTACTGGAGCTGCCGATAACACATCCACTGTATTATCTATTCTCCGTGTTGCCGCCTCTTTTTGGGGAGGAGTTAGTTTATTACTAATAACTACCTGAGGAACACTGACCGGGGAATGATGAGGTAATTTTTTTTTTTAACACGCCAGAGTGCACAGTCTCTAGAGACGCTCCCCACTTTCCAGTATTGTGCCGCAGCATACAAACATGCAGGCAATAGTCAAAATTGTTCGCTATTTTTCTTTTACTTCTGGTTTCTGTTGTCCAGACAGATAATCAGATATGGTCAAGCGGACAAGAAAGCCATTCTTAAAATAAAGAAAGGTATGGGGGATCGCATTATCTGAGAGGAAGTTGATCATTAACCAAAAGGGACCATATCTTGCCTGTCACAGTCGTCGCATCTGCAGAGCAGATCCTGGAAATAAAAAAAGGGAAGACAACCTTGGCTATAACCGATGTAGGAAGCATGTAAATCCGCACTTGTCTCCCTTATAAAACTGCTAATGCCCGACACATTCAGCTATTAAAAAAACTTTTTTTTTTTTTTTACATGGGCATCACCACTTATCAAGAACCAGAGGACACTCGAGGATAAGGGTTAAAGAGTGTACAGTAGTCACTCGGACAATATAATAATCGTTAGTAATGGAAATTCTGTTAAATTTGTTAACTTAAGTGGAACGGCTAATCAAGAACTTGTTTACATTGGACTTGAAGACAACCATATTGTAGTCAGGCGTGCAGTCCTAAGAAAGAATCTTTGTTTATGGAATCTACGTTTAGGTTTAGGCACAGATAAAGAGTGGGGGGGGGGAAATTATTGATAGTGTTTTCAGCTAGACGAGTGTTTCTCGTGAAAGTTTGGTGAAGGGGGCCGTAGATTGGAGTTCAGACGAGCACTTGCCATGAAAATAATGATAATGCAGAAACAGACTCACAACATCTCTTCTGTGAGAAAGAATTTGCAGGGAAGAGAAAAGGGAAAAGTTTTATAAAATTAATAACAAAGGTTAATGTAAAATGCGATATTGTAATTTTTTCTTACATTCCAGTAATAGGTGTGTCTGAAATTTCGTGAAAAATAGTGAATTATTCGACCCCCTGTTTTTCCAAGCTTATAACTCCTCGAAAAATGTAATTCAAGCCCTAATTTTTTTTTTTCAATTAAAGGAGCAAGGACCAAGGTTTCATTAAAAGAAAAAAAAAAAAAAAAAAAAAAACAAAAAAAAAACAAACAACGTGGTTTAAAAAAAAAAAAAAAGGTTTTAAACTTGGGACTTTACAGGTAAATTTCTAAAAAAACGCTACTTTTTTTTTGTTTTAAATTTGAATATATTATTTATTGACCTTTAATTTGTGATATATAAAACTTTGGTGAGTAAATTAATTATTTACGTTTTAATACACACTTGAAAATGGGGGGGGGCATGAATTAAAAAAAAAAAACGTTTATCTAAAATATTATATTTGGTTTATTGGAAAGAGCATAAAATTTCACATCGACCCTGAAAATATCGTAAAAATAGAATCAATAGAAAAATTTTGATAGATTTTTAAAATTTAAAAATTGAAAAATATTGAGTTCGTAATATTCATTACTTTAAAAAAAAAAAAAAATTCTATTACTTTTAAAACAACTTTAATAGTTTATTTTGGAAGTATAATCCAGACAGAAAATAAACAACCCACTTTTAAAAGAGAAATTACGAGTTTTTTTTTTATATATTTTATTCGCAGTTTCGTGTTAGGAGTGTCAAAAATTCCTACAAAAATTCTGATACACCTATTCCAGTAATTGTAAAAAAATGATTTTTTGTTTAACTACTTTAGTAAAATAGAGTTATCTCCCTTTGAGCAACGAACTGTTATTCCGAATTGCTGTGTCATATATTAATATTGTTTCTTTTTTCTCTTTTCCTTGTGGATTAACATCGGTTCACAATTTTCGAGGTCATATATATTAGTTATAGCCTCTAACTAAACTTTTCTTTTTCTTTTTTTTTTTTTGCGACGGTTTTAAATACCGGAATTATTTTCACGTTATTAGAAAAATGGTCAATTTTTTACGACCTGCTCTAGCGTAGTATAAACACCCAACCAACCACCCCATATTAAGAACGGCTTTCGGAATAATCACCCCCTCCCCTCCAACATCCCCATGTTAAGAACGGCTTTTGAGGTTGGGGGGGGGGTATTCCGAAAGCAGGTTCTAAACATGGGGAGATTGGGGTGTTTATAATCCGCTGGCGTAAAAATTGACCAGAAAAATTTATGAAATAAATTGAAAAAAAAAAAAAAAAAAAAAAGATTGGAGGAGATCTTGCGCGAATTGATTACCTCCCTTAATAATTAATTAGATTGCCTCCCTTGATTTCTAAACTAGATTACCTTCATTACCTTCTGTAAATACCATACACTTTAAATTATTTACGAACGATTAAGAAGGGAAGTAATTCAAATTCAAGAATTATAGAGTTATCGTTCTTGATATTTTTTTATAACAATTTAAAGATTATTTTTGATAAAATAAGTAAAAATATTTATGCAAAATGAATTGCCAACCCCCAAAATGTATAAACATTTTTACCCCTCTCTTCACTTAAAAAGTTACCAAAATTCAGGCAATCAACCAATTTCGCGTAATGATGTTTTCACCTGAAATGCGTCAATTAAAACGATTAAGCAGAATTTCTTTTTGGCCCAATTGCAGAAAAAGTAACCAAGGTAAAAGAGATAACTAAGTTTGACTAAGCGATCCCTCGTTTATTGAAAAGAAAATGGCACGGTTTTACAATTTGACATTGTTCTGAGAAAAAACTCTTTTTCTAAGAGGTTTGTTAATTTTTTCATCTCATAATTTAGGACGCTAATAAAGCTATCAGTAAGTTTTCACGAGCGGTTTAGAAAAACATATTTTTATGTTTTGCGTTCTTTTTTCTTTTTTTTTTTTTTTGGAGAGGGGGATATTCAATTATAGAACTTGCATAGTTTTTAACAGGTGGTTCTGCAGTTTAATTAACCTTTTTTTTCTGTAAGTAACGCACCAACATAAACCGAACAGAAGAACTGTTTAATAGTTCACAAAAATTCTGTTTACATGGAAGGAGAAGGGCTACGGAAAAATGGTTAATTAAACTGCAGAAGCATCTGTTAAAAACTATACAATATTTATAATTGAATACCCCCTCCCCCCCCCCCAAAAAAAAGAACGAAAAACATAAAGTATGTTTTTGTAAACCACTCGTGAAAACTTACTGACAGCTTTATTAGTGTCCTAAATTATGTGATGAAAAAAAATGTACAAATCTCTTAGTAAAAAAAAGAATTGCCTCTCTCAGAACAATGACAAATTTTAAACAGCGGCAAGAAAATTTGGTAATACTGAAATCGATATTTTTTTTTTATTCAACCAGTTTGTAATTTGCATTAAAAAATTATTTTCTAATTTAAAAAAAAAAAAAAAATACGGTGGCAGTTATAGAGTCTTTAAAATTTAAAATGGTTTCTTTCTGGTGTTGGAAAATTTGGGTCATGTTACTGATGTCAAATCTTCTCAGCCCCCCCCCCCCCCGCCTCTAAAAATTTTACAAATAATAACACAGGTGCAAAAAAAAAAAAAAAAAAAAGTTTGTGAAATACCTGCGTATTAAATCTGGAAGCAAATCTTCGGTTCCTACGACGGACGACCGGAGCATCCGTACGGTTGAGTTTCTCGGTAGCGACCTCTTTGTCAGTGGAAAACAGTTTCACCTTATCAGCAAGGGTTTGCCTAGAAAAAAAAAAAAGGGAGAAAGAGCGATGGAATGCGATGATTTTTAAAGAATGTCTTTTGATTAAAACCTGGATCAGCAGAGAATAAAACTTTTTAATAAAATTTCTTGTCATTCGAAAAAAACGCTTCCCAGCAAACCAAAAACTTTTTGATGATTCTGAGGATGGTGGTGATCATGAGATGATAAATGGATGATGAAGATGATAATTTTTTTTTTTTTAAATTTTTTTTTTAATTAAAATTTTTTTTTTAAATTTCATTTTCACTTTCTAAACAAGGCACAGTGCACTTAGATGTAAGCGACTACTATCAGAGATATAAGTTGCACGGATACTATGTAGGGAGTTGAGCAGCAAGATGTTTGTTTACATTACACTTGAACTTCTAGGCATTGCTGCTTGAACACATTTTTCTAGTTTTCAATATCCTTATTATCAAAGAAGTTAAAATCGTTCAGATTCCTAAAACCGAAATGGAATTTATCGAGAACTATCCTGACAGACCATCACATTTCATCTTCGATAAAACCTGTTACGCTGTTCCACGGTCTTAGTAAGGCAGGTCAGTTATAGAAGCCTCATTTATTTCATTTGTGAGTTTTCGCCAACCTCTACAAGTTGACAGATTTTTTTTTTATTATTCAATTTTCACCCCGAACAAGGTACAGTGCCACTTTGAATTAGGGGGCTACTATCGGGGACATAATTTGCAGAGATACTGTGTAGGGAGTTGAGCAACAAGATGTCTGTTCACATTGCACTTCTGCATGTCAGTACAGTTGGGAAAGCAGGAACTCGGAAGGGAATTCCAAAGTCTAGCAGTTCTGGGGGAAAAATTATTAAAGTAGAAGGCTCTCTTACATCAAGGGATCTCTACTGTGAAGGGGTGGGATTTAGCTGCTTGTCGGGTTTGTTGGGGGTATTTACGTCGAGGGGGTACAAGGGGGCAAAAATCAGAGGCTCACAGTATTAATGCTGGAGTCCCTCAGGGATCCATCCTGAACCCAACTCTTTTCCTGATCTACATTAATGATCTTCCAAATCACATTCTTACATCATTCGTAGACATTTATGCTGATGACACTATCATCTATGGTAGCACATCTAAGACTGTAAACGACCAAGTTCTCTCTGATTCTCTCTCCTCTGATCTTGAGCACGTGGTACAATCGGGAAAGGAGTGGCTGGTTACTTTTAATGCATCTAAAACCAAGCTTCTATCTTTACATCATCAACGTTCTGATCCCCATCTGGCATCATTTGAAATGAATGGCTCTCGTCTAGGGGAGGCCTCATGTTTTGACAAGCTTCTGGGCTTGACCTTTACTCCTGATCTTAAATGGAACACGTACATCAAATCTGTTACCAAGGCCACTGGAAAAATGGTGAGATCCTTCTATCGATCCAGTAGATAACTCACTGTTGATGCTATTCTCTATCTATATAAGAGTCAGATACGTTCAAGGATGGAATACTGCTGCCACATCTGGGCAGGAGCTGCTAGAAAGGACTTGTCCTGCCTTGACAGAGTTCAAAATAGACTTCGTAGCCTTGTAGATGTCCTTTTCTCTTCCCTGCAACCTCTATCTCACAGAAGAGATGTTGCGAGTTTGTCTCTGCTTTATCGTTATTTTCATGGCAAGTGCTCGACTGAGATCCAATCTATAATCCCCCCCCCCCTCGCCAAACTTTCACAAGAAACACTCGTCAAGCTGAAAACACTATCACTAATTTCCCCCACTCTTTATCTGGGCCTAAACCTAAATGTAGATTCCATGAACAAAACTTCTTTCTAAGAATTACACACCCGTGGAATTGTCTTCCGTTTTCCTGCTTTCCAGTTGACTACAATATGGTTGTCTTCAAGTCCAATGTAAACAAGTTCTTGATGAGTCATTCCACTTGTTAACAAATTTACCGAATTTCCATTACTAATGATTACTATATTGTTCAATTGACTACTGTACATTCTTTAACCTTATCCTCGAGTGGTCTCTGGGCCTTGATAAGCGGTTATGCCTATGTAAAAAAACAACAAAAAAAAAAGCAAACAAAAAACAAAGGTTTATGCTTCAAATTCTTGATATCTTCAAATATTTATCCATGGTGTTTGGTTTGGTTACATAAAAGATTTTAGTTTTGCAAAGAGAAAGCCTTGCTGAATCTTGCTTCCCTAACAGCTGGAAGATGGCGTCTGTGGTACCAATGTACAAGAATTCTGGTGAAAGAACAGACCCTCTCAATTATCGCCCTATTAGTTTCTTCCCACTCTTTGCTAAAATCTTTGCGACCTTAATTAATCAAGCACTAGTTCACCACCTCGCAAAAGCTAATCTTCTCTCTGACAAACAGTATGGATTCAGGCAATGTCGTTCTATGACAGATATTTTAACAATCATCTCTGAACGCATTTACCATGTACTGGATAAGGCGGGCAAAGCCAGAGCTGTACCTCTTGATATATCCAAGGCCTTTGACAAAGTCTGGCATAAAGAGCTGCTAATGAAAATTAAATCATACGGTATAACTGGATGTATACTAAATATAATTAGATCCTTCTTAGACAATAGAAGCATACAGGTTGTCATTGACGGACGTACATCTAAGCAGCATAACATAATGTGTGAATGCCTCCGGGGTCGATCCTTGGACCATTATTATTCCTGATATTCATAAACGACCGCCTTGTGTCCAAGATGGGCATATTTGCTGATGATACAACGCTCTATAATATGCATGAGGGAAGAACGGCTGTACATACAATGAATGGAATCGGCCCGGAAATGGATGGTAACATTCAATGCTAGTAAAAACTAAGCTGCTCTCCTTTAACAATTACAAGACGCCTCTCAAACCGCCTATATCCATGACAATTCTACCTTCAAACTCCTCTGTCTAACATTTGCAGGCAATATGAACTGAAACAAATACATAGAGGACATTGCAAAGGCTGCTGCAAAGAAGGTGGGTTCCCTCTATCGAGCTAGAAGACTACTCACACCTGAGAGTATCCTGTACCTATACAAGGCTACCATTCACCCATGCATGGAGTATTGTTGCCACATATGGGCTGGTGCATCTACCACTAGTCTCTCCCTCTTAGATAGGGTCCAAAAAAGAGTTGTCAATCTAATCTGTCCCACTTTATCAACTAAGCTCCAGCCTCTGTCTCATCACCGCAATGTTGCATCACTGTGCCTGTTTTACAAATATTTTAATGGAATGTGTTCTGATGAACTCGTTTCACTTGTGCCCCCTCGACATACATATCCCCGACAAACCCGCTTAGCAATAAGATCTCACCCCTTCACTGTTGATGTCCCTAAATGCCAGAAAGCTTTCTATTCTAATAGTTTATTCCCTCGAACAGCTAGACTTTGGAATTCCCTTCCTGCTGCCTGCTTCCCTGGCTGTACTGATATGCAGAAGTTTAAATGTAACAAACAAATATCTTGTTAATCTTTCCTAGACATGGCCCCAAATAGTAGCCCCTTACGCCCAAATGGCGATATGCTTTGTAATGGGTGAACATGGGTTTAAAAAAAAAAAAAAAAGGAGAAAAAAAAAAGGAAAAAAAAAGGGAAAAAAATAACATCAATGTTTGGTGCATTTGGTGTTTGGTCAGGAAACCAGTATCTTCAGAGAGCCTGACCTAATAGCACCAGTTACGAGAATAAAACGTTTTCTTTTACTTTTTACATGAGGGAGTCACTACTTATCAAGACCTAGAAGCCACTCGAGGATAAGGTTTTATAAGATTAATGACTTCGCAGTTGAACGACGAGAGGATTTAAAGTGACGAATGCAATGTGCAACATTTGATTAATTATGGGGGGAGGGTTTACGAAAAGTATCTGTATCTTAAGACAGGTAGCATGAGAGAGAGAGAGAGAGAGAGAGAGAGAGAGAGAGAGAGGTGGAGAGAGAGAGAGAGAGAGAGGTGGAGAGAGAGAGAGAGAGAGAGAGAGAGGTGGAGAGACAGAGAGAGAGAGAGAGAGAGGTGGAGAGACAGAGAGAGAGAGAGAGAGAGAGAGACAGAGACAGAGACAGAGACAGAGAGAGAGAGGTGGAGAGACAGAGATAGGAAGAATGAGAATAGAAAGAAAGAGCAGAGAAATGTGAATCCAAATTCCTGAAATTTAAAATTTTAAATATCATCATAGAAAATATTTTTTTAAAAAAATCAATAAAATATAAAAGAGAAATCTGATATAAAGAAAACATTATAAAACATTAAATTTAAAAGAAAAAAAATTGTTTTTAAAAAAAAAGTCATAGCAGTTCTGAAAATGTCAATTGCATGTAAGGTTTCATGACAAAAAAAAAAAATTACATGCAAAAAAGAAAATAGCTAAATAAAAAATAATTTCCAAGGTAGACAACTCTACTTACTTCCGGTTACACAAGAAAACTATATTTCTATACAACATAGTATATTTAATTAATAAAAGAAAACAGTTAAAAAAATAATGATATGCAAGGTAAACAACTCTAATTACTTCGGTAAAAAAGAAAAAAAACTACATTCACATACAACATAGTATATATTTAAATAATTAAAGAAAACAGCTAAAAAATAATAACATCCAAGGTGGACAACTCTAATTACTTCCGGTTAAAAAAAACTACATTTACATACATTTTAAGTAATAAAAAAAGTCCATCTTTTTGAAGAAAAAAAAGAAAAAAAACTCTTACTTCTAAAAAAAAATGTATCAGATTGGAGCTATTCAAGTTTTAAAATTAAAAATAATTGTCGAAAAGGCACATCGTCTTACACAAGACACTTTTTTATTTACAAAGGAGTCACCACTTATCAAGGCCCAGAGGCCACTCGGGGTTAAGGGTTAATGAATGTACAGTATTCAATGGGACAATATCGTAGTAATCGTTAGTAATGGAAATTTGGTAAATTGGATTATTTAAGAGGACGGCTCATCAAGAACTTGTTTATGTCGGACTTGAAGAGAACCATATTGTAGTCCGCTAAAAAGCAGGCAAACAGAACAGAGTTTCACTGGCGTGCAGTTATAAGAAACTTTGTTCATGGAATCTACGGTTAGTTTTTTTTTTTTGTTTTTTTACAAAAGGGTCAACACATATCAAAGCCCAGAGGCCACTCGAGGATAACGGTTTATGCGTGTACTGTAGACATTGGGACAGTTGCGTAATAATCGTTTGTAGAAGTAAATTGTTATAATTAGATCATTTATGAGGACGGCTGAACAAGAACTTGTTTACATTGGACTTGAGCATAACGATATTGTTTAGGCACAGATAAAGAATGGGGGGGAAATTATTGATAGTGGTTTCAGCTAGTCGAGTGTTTTTCATAAAAGTTTGGCAAGGTGGGACCTTAGATCGGAGCTCAGACGAGCACTTACCATGAAAATAACGATAGAGCAGAAACGGACTTGCAATGTCTCTTCTGTGGGAATGAGGTTGCAGGGGAGAGAAAACGGCATCCCCTACTAGGCTACAAAGTCTATTTTGAACTCTGTCAAGGCAGGATAAGATGCTTCTAGCAGCTCCTACCCAGATGTAGCAATAGTACTCCATCCTTGGATGTACTTGGCTCTTATACAAGTTAGAGAATTGCATCAGCAGTGCGATATCTACTAGAGTGATAGAATGATTCCACCATTTTTCTAGCAACCTTGGCAACGGATTTGATGTACGTGTTCCATTTCAGATCAAGAGTAAAGGTCAGAGCAGGAAGCTTATCAAAACATGGAGCATCCCCAAGACGAGCGCCATTCATTTCAATTGATGCCAGACGGGGGTCAGAGTGTTGATGATGGAGAGATAGAAGACCGGTTTTAGATGTATTAAAATTAACCAGCCACCTCTTTCCCCATTACGGGAAAAGTCTGGAAACTTATTTAAGGCACCTCATATTTGTCCAAAAATATGAATTCTTAAAATTAGAAATTTAGTAGTTTTATTTTATGCCTTGGAATACTTTCTCAAGTGAATTGATATTTAATAGATCAAGTTACGTGATTTTTGGAATATGACATCTATGTTCCATGCTAGAACGTAATATAACGTGCATTGGTTTCAAGCTACACCAGCGAGTGTGGAACACTTTCTTAGGAAAAAGTGTCTCGGCTTATATCGCCTTTCACGAAAAATTTATTAAAAAATATGTTGCATTGGATTGGCTTATAACTGTTTCCAAATATTATTCAAATAACTGTGTTGTTTTCAAAGGAAGGACTTTCTTTAATTTTGTTCCTCAAAGTACGGACGAAATTATTAGATTAGAAAGCTTTCTGGCATCTAAGGATTTCAACAAAAAAAGGGGTGGGATTTTGCTTCTTGTCGGGAAGGGGTGCATGTTGAGAGGTGGGAAACAAATGCTATAAGTCCATCAGAGCACATTCCATTAAAGTACTTGGAAAACACGCACAGGGATGTGACACTGCGGTGATGGGACAGAGGTTGGAGCTTGGTTGACAGTGTGGTACTTATTAGGTTGGAGACTCTTTCCTGTGGAGTCTACAGGGTGGAACAATAAAATTGTTACCCTAGAAAAGACAACATGATTCCATTTCCGTTTGATGAAAACCGGTTTTCTTTTTTTTTTGCTGCAGACCATCTACTAGTTATGTACAAATCCGGAGAGCGATAGGAGCCTTCTATCATGTCTGAAAGTGACACAATGTTCAACGAGCGAGATCGGTGATGCGCCGCTGTACAACTCATGCTCTCTACCGATCCAAGTTATGACAACAGGACCATTGCTAGTATCCTCAAAATACATCGCCGGATTATCATGAACAACAGGGATGTGCCGAAGATGATGAAAACAAAGTTTCCAGCCACGGTTAGAGTCTTTAGTGTGGCTTCAAGTGAGGGCCACATCATGCCACCTCACATCTTTGAAGTCGGTTTGAAAGTCAACACCAAAGTGTACCTGGATGTGCTGAAGAGTGTGGTGATCCCCTCGTGCAAGCAGGTGGCCACTGATAGACCCTGTGCATGGCAGCAGGACTCAGCGCCGGCCCACAAGTCCAAAGAGCCCCAGGCTTGGCTTCAGAAGGAGTGCTACGACTTTGTATCCTTCTTTCACTGCCCCCACTCCTCCCTTGATATGAACCCGCTGAACTACTTCATTTGGTCATATGTCAAGAACATCACCTACATGACCTCCCACAACTCCGAAGCGAACCTAATTGCCACCATCTGCTGAGTATTCGTCAAGCTCCTGCCGGCGCTTGTGGTAAAGGCATGCTCCCAGTTCTGGACCCGTATCGAGGCGGTGATTGAGACTGAAGGCGGCTACATAATCAAGTCACCTAAATTGATTTTTTTCAATAAAAGTTTTAAAATAAAGCCGTAGTGTTGTTTTTCTTTATGGCAACAATTTTATCGTTCCACTCTCTAGTTTTTGCATATCCTGGGATAAGTTATTTTTTTTGTGTTTTAATTTTAAAGCGTTCATTCATTTTGGGGCGGCAATATTATCGTTCCACCTTATAGTTCTTCTATATCCATGGATAAGTTATGTTTTTGTGTGTTTTAACTTATTTTAAAACATTCATTTACTTTGGGACGGCAATATACTCGTTTCACCCCGTAGTGGCAGATGCACCGGCCCAGATGCTAGTTTAAACATGACTATGGGAGAGAGCAAAGAAAATGCTATTTCAAATTTTTATTTTTTTGCAGCTTGTCTAAGAATAAGAGACTAGTGGTAAAAATACTTGGGTGAATGGTGGCTTCGTAAAGACATACAAGGATTTTCTACTATGCCGTCTTAACTCCCCCTTTTCATAGGCTGCGCCATGGTCTTACAGGCAATCTCATTAACCTTTAACTTTGGGTGTGACCTTTTGGCCTTAGGGTTGGGTTAGTAAGTGGTCACTAATTAGTATTAAAAAAAAAAAAAATGTCGCTTGCTAAAAAACCGGACATTAGTATGCAGGAAATTATTTTTTCTCTCTAAATGCCGTTTCCTCAGCCCCCCCCCCTCATGCCACCACCAAAAAGAAAACGAATCATCCGGAAAAAAAAAAAAACCTAAAGGAAAGACAACTTACATTTCTCTTCTTTTCCAGTCGAATTACTTGCTTGAATCGGACAGAAAACAGACAGATTTAAAGATCAAATTAAAGGTCAATGTAGTTAATCCCTAGAGATAATCCGAGACGAGAGGGATTAAGCACTGAAGTGCTGCTTAGAGATGAGTGTAATTTTTTTTTTTTTTTTGCTCTTGAATTGTAGTAAGACGAACAAATTCAATAAAAAAAATTTTAAAAAAGAAAAAAAAGAAAAAAAAAAAGAAAAAAAAGAAAAAGAAAGAAAAAAGAAAAAGAAAGAAAAAAGAAAAAGAAAGAAAAAAGAACAAAAAAGAAAAAACAAAAACGAAAAAAGAACAAAAAAACAAAAAAACAAAAAAAGAAAAAAGTAAAGAGAAAAAAGAAAGAAAAGAAAGAAAAAAAGAAAAACAAAGAAAAAAAGGAAAAACGAAAAAAGAAAAAAAGAAAGAAAAAAGAAAAAAAAGAAAAAAAAGAAAGAAAAGAAAGAAAAAAGAACAAAAAAAGAAAAAGAACAAAAAAAGAAAAAAGAACAAAAAAAGAAAAAAAAAGAAAAAAGAGAAAAAAGAAAGAAAAAAAAGGAAAAAAGAAAAAAAGAAAGAAAGAAAGGATGTACAGCAGAAAGATAATAAAAAAAAAAATTTGCATCAATCGTTGGCTGCTGCAACCTCTAAGACCTTTTTTTTTTTTACAAGGTAGTCACCGCTTATCAAGGCCCGAAAGCCACTCGGAGATAAAGGTTATTGCATGTACAGTACGTTAGTATTGGAGATTTGATAAAGGGGGCGGTTCATCAGGAATTTGTTTATGTTGAACTTGAAGGCATCCAGGTTGTAGTCAGGTGGGAAACAGGCAAACGGAACAGAGTTCCACAGGTGTGCACTTCTAAGAAAGAAGCTTTGTTCATCAAATCTACGTTTTGGTTTTGGCACAGATAAAGAGTGGGGAAAATTTTTTCCCAGTGTTTTCAGCTAGACGGGTGTTTATTGTGAAAGATTGGTGAGGGGGGGACCAGAGATTGGAGCTCTGGAGAGCACTTGCCATGGAAGTAACGATAAAACAAAGACAGGCTCGTAACGTCTCTCCTGTGGGAGAGAGGTTGCAAGGAAGAGAAAAGGGCATCCCCTACTAAGCCACAAAGTCTATTTTGTACTCTGTCAAGATAGGATAGGCTATTTTTAGCAGCTCCTGCACAGATATGGCAGCAGTACTCCATCCTTGGACGTACTTGGCTTTTATATAAATAGAGAATTGCATCAGTAGTGAGATATCTTCTGGAGCGGTAGATGGATCCTACCATTTTTCAAGCGACCTTGGCAACTGACTTGATGTACGTGTTCCATTTCAGGTCACGCTTTCCGAAATTTACCCCAAAACTACGTTTGATAACCTTCATCCATATACATAAATGCTATAATGCATTTTCGAAGAGTTGCAGAGCACCTGAGCACTGCAAACAATTATTCCCTTATCATAGCTAACATTTTTCTTTTAACATTGTGAATTTTTGAGATGAGGGCTGATTGTTTATATTACCTGTTTTAATCGGACTACTGTTCTCATCTTGAGTGTTATTATGCAACGTTTCAGACGGTTTGTACACCCTTGCACTAAACTGTACACTCTTAAAATTTCGGAGTTGGAAAGGTTGGTTGGTTGGTTGTTTTACGACATATCAACCCTTTTCAGGTTATTTAATGCTGAATCCAGTTATTTTGAAGAAAATTTTTTTAATAGAATTTTTTTTTTTTTTTCAAGTCAGTTTCTATTTAACTCATAGTTGGGACCCTAACAGGTACTACCACTCCAGGTCAGAGTGAACCTGGAAGCAATGGCAATTAAAGGGTGGCTCCACACTCCCCAAAGCCCGCAAGCTGGGGCCTCACCACTGGATATAGTTTAAGGTCATATCCAGGACCGAGTTGGAAAGGAGATAATCCCCTGGCGATCTTTATTAGAGTTGCCTCCCCTTTGTCAACCAATTTTTTCAGAGATTCGAAACAATAGCCATAAAATAGAGACCAACACAAAGAAACAGAAAATATCTACGGAGCCAGTAACTCTTTTCTTTTCCGAACAATAACCAACATGCCTGAGGACGGTCGAAGGACAAGTCAACCAAAACGTTGCACAAATAACACATACGATGTCCAATTAATACTAGTAATATAACATTTTTTTTTTTGCTATCCTAGTAAAATGTACCCCCCTCAAAAAAAATAAATAAATAAAAATAAGGTGATAATGCTCGGGAGAATAGTATTATGCCAAATGAAAACATGCTATACCTTGTTCACAAAAAAGGAGGTGGTAATGCCTGGATGGATAGTATTCTTTGTTCTTTCCTATGGAAATCGCTCCAGACAAGGCATGAAGCCACTTGATGTAAGGAGCTAAAAAAAAAAAAAAATTTACTACTTCAAGGTCATAAACTTGCCAACAATAAGTGTTAGATGGAATAAATTCCGACCCAGAAAACAGCAATTCTTCCCTCTTTGTCAGAAACGTTGCACATGGAGCGTGAGGACTAAAGGACAAAATAAAAGGAAGCAAAAGTTATGAGTCTACCGAAAGTAAACCCAAGATCTATTTTCTACTCTCCTTTAAAAATTTGACCATAGAATAAATACTACATCAAGTGGCCTCATGCCTTGTCTGGAGCAATTTCCAATAAAAAATAAAAATTTGTTTTCTAATAACAATCGTTTTACTCGATTCATTCAGAGGCAGTGAAACAGTTGCAACGTAAAGCCCTTGTAAATTCTTTGACACAAATACTCCCATAATATAACCCACAAGCAGCAAAATCTCACCCCTTCACTGTAGAGATTCATAGATGACGGACAGCCTTCTACTCAAATAGTTTCTTTTCTCAAAGTGCTAAATTTTAGAACCCCCCCCCTCGATGACTGCTTCCCTGACTGTACTGACATGCAGAAGTTCAAGTGTAATGTCAGGGCTTTACGTTGCGAGTGAAACAGTTACATTTGCGAATGATTTTTCCAAGTGGTAATAAAACGCTTATCTTTCGGCGATCGTGTTTTTTTTTTTGCTTTGTTTTTTTCACTGAAAATCTTCTGAAGTTATTACTGAGCGAGAAATGTTTTATCAATCTTTACTTATTTTAATAAAACGAGCAAAAAAATCAAATTATTTACTTATGCTTTAGTTGATGGAATTCGATTACGGAACAATTCATTTGAAAATTGGTAAAGGAATTATTTTACCTTAGCGACATCAGATTCAATCTCATTTAAAAAAAAAAAAAAAAAAAAAGTGTGCAAAAAAATAACTTATATCGGAGCATGAAGTAACTTGAAATGAATAATGAAATTACATCCTAGGCAGGTTTAATCAGCTTCCGCTGAAGGAGGAAGTTCCATGGGAATATGAAATTCACAAGCTTTCTCAGAACTGCACGCCTGTGGAACTCTGTTCCGTCTGCCTGCTTCCCACTGGACTATAACTTGGATGTCTTCAAGTCCAATGTTAACAAATTCCTAATGAACCGCCCCCTTAAGTAAACACTTCATCAAATCTCCACACTAACGTAATGTACTTGCAATAACCCTTATCCCTGAGTGGTTTCCGGGCCTTGATAAGTGGTGATCACTGTGTAAAAAAAAAAAAAAAAAAAAAAAAAAAAAAAAAAAAAAAGCAGTCGCTTTCGTGGTGTTCCCTGCCACCTACTCCCACCTGTGTGGTCCTGGATATGACCTTAAGCTATATCCGATGGTGAGGCCCCAGCTTGCGGATTTTGGGGAGTGTGGAGCCATCCTTTAATTGCTATTGCTCCCAAGTCCACTTTGACCCGGAGTGGTAGTACCTATTAGGGTCCCAACTATGGGTTTTGTCTTTTCTGTGTTTTTTTTTTTTTTTTTGTCTTTTCTGTATTTTTTGTCTGTATTTTCTGTTTTTTTTTTGTTTTCTGTTTTTTTTTGTCTTTTGTTTTTTTTGTCTTTTCTGTTTTTTTTGTCTTTTCTGTGTTTTTTTGTCTTTTCTGTCTTTTCTGTCTTTTTTTTCTGTCTTTTTTCTCTGTCTTTTCTTTTGTCTTTCCTGTCTTTTTGTCTTCTTTCCTGTCTTTTTGTCTTCTTTCCTGTCTTTTTTGTCTTTTCTGTCTTTTCTTTTGTCTTTTCTGTCTTTTCTTTTGTCTTTTCTGTGTTTTTTTTTTGTCTTTTCTGTATTTTTTGTCTGTATTTTCTGTCTTTTTTTTGTCTTTTTTTTTCTGTCTCCCCCTCCCGTCTTTCTTTCTGTTTCTTTTTGCTCTGTCTGTCTTTTTCTTATCCTTTTTCCTCCCAAACTCCAAATACACTTTTCTACAACATGCTTGAATGTGTAAAACAATGAATTTACTCCGACTCTTAAAGACTTAATCATCTCCAAATCTATTTATGTAATGTTTCTACATTTTATCTAGACTAGTGTGACCCTGTGCAAATTCCACACTGTTTTTTAAATTAAGTTGTATGATTTAATGTTCAAAATATTACTTTTGTAATAATGTCTCTCAGGTTCAATACTATTAAGCATAAATTCTATTTCTTCTATAAAAAATAATTGAAATATTGAAAAAAAACAAAAACATTTTTTAAATGTTTATTTTAAATTTGACACTTTAGTTGATAGAATGATATAATTTGATTATGGAACAATTCATTTTAAAATTGGTAAAAGAATTATTTTACCTTAGCGTCTAGCTGTAAACACTATCAATAATTTCCCCCACTCTTTATCTGTGCCTAAACCTAAACGTAGATTCCATGAACAAAGCTTCTTTCTTAAAACTGCACGCCTGTGGAATTGTCTTCCGTTTTCCTGCTTTCCGGCTGACTACAATATGGTTGTGTTCAAGTCTAACGTAAATAAGTTCTTGATGAGCCGTTTCCATATAAGTTATCAAATTTACCGAATTTTCATTACTAATGATTACTATATTGTCCAATGTCTACTGTACACTCTTTAACCCTTATCCTTGAGTGGCCTCTTGGCTTTGATAAGTGGTGATGCCTATGTAAAAAAAAAAAAAAAAAAGGACATCAGATCAATCACTTTTCTAATTTTCAACATTTTTTTAAAACTGTGAAAAAGATGATAACTTCTTTCGGACCATGAAGTAACTTGAAATGAATAATGAAATTATGTCACTAATAATGCTAGGCAGGTTTAACCGGCTTCCTATAAAGGAGGAAGTTCCATGGGAGTATGAAATTCACAAGCAGTCTCCAGTTGCATGTATATCCCGGTTAGATTTTTTTCAACTTTTGCAGGAAGGTGTCGACGTCCTTCTACATAAAGGCCTGAAATTCTCAAATTGGTCACCCATTTGGTACTGACCAGGCTCTACATTGCTTAACTTTAGTGATCTAATGAGAACCTGTGTATCATAAAGTAAATTAGCCTATCAGGGCTTTATGTTGCGAGTGAAACAGTCACATTTGCAAGTGATTTTTTTTTTTTTTAAGTGGCAAAGATGTCATATTCGAAAAATCATATACGTTTGGTTAGTAACTTTTCTATTTGGCAAGTAAACGAAACTATTTAGTTAACAAAGAAATGTCCCTGTCAGGTTTTGCAGTTCTTGCAGGGAGGTGTCGACGTCCTCCTACATACAACGCCTGGAATTCCCAAATTGGTCACCCATTTGGTACTGACCAAGCTCAACGTTGCTTAACTTTGGTGAATATAAGAGCCAGGTACGTCCAAGGATGGAATACTGTTGCCACATCTGGGCAGGAGCTGCTAGAAAGGACTTGTCCTGCCTTGATAGAGTTCAAAATAGACTTCGTAGCCTCGTAGGAGATGTCCTTTTCTCCTCCTTGCAACCTTTATCTCACAGAAGAGATGTTGCGAGTTTGTCTCTGATGTATCGTTATTTTCATGGAAAGTGTCCGACTGAGCTTCAATCTATGGCCCCCCCTCGCCAAACTTTCACAAGAAACACTCGTCTAGCTGTAAACACTATCAATAATTCCCCCCACTCTTTATCTGTGCCTAAACCTAAACGTAGATTCCATGAGCAAAGCTTCTTTCTTAGAACTGCACGCTTGTGGAATTGTCTTCCGTTTTCCTGCTTTCCGACTGACTACAATATGGTTGTGTTCAAGTCTAACGTAAATAAGTTCTTGATGAGCCGTTCCATATAAGTTATCAAATTTACCGAATTTTCATTACTAATGATTACTATAATGTCCAATTTCTACTGTACACTCTTTAACCCTTATCCTTGAGTGGCCTCTTGGCCTTGATAATGTGGTGATGCCTATGTAAAAAAAAAAAAAAAAAAAAAAAAAAAAACAGTCACATTTGCGAGTGATTTATTTTTTTTTCAAGTGGCAACTAAAAATAATAAAACTCTTCTCTTTTGGCGATTGTGTTTTTTTTTGTTTTTGTTTTTTCGCCAACAATCTTCCAAAGTTCATTATTGAATAAAAAATGTTTTCTTTTAATCTTTACTTATTTCAATAAAATGAGCGAAGTCAAATTATTTAAACAATAAAAGATTTAATAAAAACATCTAAAAAAAGAAAATTACAAAAAAAGATAAAAGGTTGAAAAATATCTTTTTCAATCTTTAATAAAACAAACAAACTCAAATTGTTTAAAAGGCTTAACTAGAACAATATACTTTATTTTTATTTAATGAAACCTATTTAAAAAAAAAAAAAAAACATCTGAAGAAATTCAAGTATTTATACCTTAACATAAAATTCGGTTCATATTTAAAATTACACTTATTTAGAAAATACAAAAAAAAATATCTTTATGGTGTAGTACCTACTTGTCACAAAATGAAGATGTCATATTCCAAAAATAAGGTGGGTTTGGCTCGTAAGTTTTCTTTTTGGCTAGTAAACGAAAATATTTAGTTGTCAAAGGCATAAGGATCAATTTGTTTGAATAGCCCTGAAATGGTTTTTGGAGGTGGGGGGTTGACACTCGGACTTAGAGTTAGTGGAAGGGTATGTTTTGTAAGAAGCAAATAAAATCTTAAAAAAGTGAGTTTTACTATTTGCATGCAACAAATTAAGGCACTACATACAAACTGCTCCTGCTGATTCCCTAGTCATGTGATATTTAGGCACGTCATTCGAACAAACAGAGATTTTTATGGCCAGAACAAGATAGACTGATATGCTGTTTTGGGGTTTGTATTACTGTACACATAGATTCGAAAAAGTTGTCAAAAAACAAATATATAACAAATAAATGTTATCAAAGGCAAGATAAGTTACTTTTCTACCAAACTGGATATAATTTTTAGTGTTTTTATTTAATGTAATATGTTTATTCAGCTCGAAAAACAGTGTTTACCGATGTGTTGGAAAATTCAAAATGGCGGCCGACTCTCTCTTAAACACGGTAAGTTCGGGAAAAGGTGTTATAAATAATAAACTAGACAAAATACTGTTAGAAATTTGCTCAATATATGTTACCATACCATAGGTTGACATATATTCGGTGTTTTTTTAATAGTATTTTGTCTAGTTTATTATTTATAACACCTTTTCCCGAACTTACCGTGTTTAAGAGAGAGTCGGCCGCCATTTTGAATTTTCCAATACATCGGTAAACACTGCATGTTTTTCGAGCTGAATGAATATGTTACATTGAATAAAAACACAAAAAATATATCCAGTTAGGTAGAAAAGTAACTTATCTTGCCTTTGATAACATTTATTTGTTATATATTTGTATTTTGACTACTTTTTCGAATCTATGTGTACAGTAATACAAAACCCTGTTTTTTTTTGGGGGGGGGGTCACTAAAAATCTTTGTAAAAATAATTTAAAAAATTATTTTTGATAAAAGATCTTCGTAAAAATAACAAAATTTCGTTAAAAATCTTTGTAGGAATAAAAAAAATTTTCGTTAAAAATCTTTGTAAAAATAATAAAAAAAATTTTTTTTCACTAAAAATCTTTCTTTTTTTTTTTATGCAAAAAAAAACTTTGCAAAAACCCCCCAAAAATGTTCAAACTGAAGAAAAAATTTAAAGAAAATATGAGTGTATAAAAAAAAAAAAAAAATAAGCAATTTGCTCTAAAATAATGTTTGGTAAACATTTAATACTAAAAATAACAACAAAAATACAGCACCCCGCCCCCCCGAAAAAGAAAAAAACAACAAAAACAAAATACACTATAAAAAACAAAAAAAATAACATTTATAATTTAAGAAAATTAAACAAATATCTTTCTTTTAAGATAAGGGAACATTTAATTTTTAGATTTGACTCCTAAGCCTAGAGAAAAAAATTTTTTTTTAAAGATTTTATGCAAAAAAAAAAAAAAAAAAAAAATTTAACAAAGATTTTATGCAAAAAAAAAAAATTTTAACAAAGATTTTATGCAAAAAAAAAAGAAAAGGCATGTCAGTCCATCTAAATTAAAATTGATTGCTATTTGTCATGCGTAAATTTATCGTAATAAAACACTCAAAATTTAAAACATAAAATTGAAATATTACAAATTTAGAAACATGATAATGGCGAAGCCAATCTATATACTATGAGTAATCTCCCTTTGATGTAGGCTCATTTTCAAATATCTACATGATATTCTGCGTGTTCCTTCTTTGGTCGGTACGACACGCTGTGAAAAAAGGCCAAATATATTTTAAAAGCCAAACTGCTTCAAAAAAGGCCAATTTCGCAAAATTTGATTTTAAAAAGGTCAATCTGGTAACCCTGGACAAGAGAGTGACCACCCTTTGATGTAGCCTCATTTTTTTAAATATTATTATAATAATATATGATCATTGTTGTAATGGTGTGAGAAAGAACTCATAGTAATTTTGACATTCAACAGTTCTTCACTAAAGAAAGAAGTCAGCAAAACATTATGTAAAAAAGGTCACATTCAAAATAAACAGGGCAATAAAGAGCATTTTCTGCCAAGAGGTTCTAGACTGCAGGAGTAAATTAAAGATTGCTCTTACAATGTGATTTTATTATTTCTATTGAACTATGTAGCACAATATTAGTTTCTGAATATTTATTAGTATTTATTAATAAAAAAAAAAAGGTGGGCTCTCTCTCTTCCGTGTTAGAAAGTTACTTACGCCTGAAAGTATCCTGTAATTCTACAAGGCTACCATTCCCCCATGTATGGAGTATAGTTGTCATATTTGGGCTGGTACATCTGCGACTAGTCTCTCACTCTTAGACAGGGTCCAAAAGAGAGTCGCCGACCTAATAGGTCCCACACTACCAACTAGGCTTCAGCTGCTGTCCCATCGATGAAATGTGGCAATACTCTGCCTGTTTTACAAGTATTTTTATGGTAGGTTCTCTGACGAACTACAAGCCCTTGTCCTCCTTGACGTAAAGATCACCAACAAATCTGGCAAGCAGCAAAATTCCACCCCTACACAGCAGAAATCCCTAGATGTAAGAAAGTTTTCTACTCTAATAGTTTCTTCCTTAGACTTTGGAATTCCTTTCCGGGTTACTGCTTCCCCAACTGTACTGATATGCAGAAGTTCAAGTGTAATGTGAACAGACATCTTGCTGCCCAACTCCCTACATACTATCCTTGCAAATTATGTCCCAGGTAGAAACCTCTACATCAAAGTGGCACCGTGTCTTGTTTGGGGTGAAAATGAAAAAAGAAATTCTCATTTGGGTCTTAGAAATATACAATGGACACCATTTTCTTAGAAATATACAATGGACACCATTTTCTTAGAAATATACAATGGACACCATTTTCTTAGAAATATACAATGGACACCATTTTCTTAGAAATATACAATGGACACCATTTTCTTAGAAATATACAATGGACACCATTTTCTTAGAAATATACAATGGACACCATTTTCTTAGAAATATACAATGGGCACCATTTTCTTAGAAATATACAATGGGCACCATTTTCTTAGAAATATACAATGGACACCATTTTCTTAGAAATATACAATGGGCACCATTTTCTTAGAAATATACAATGGGCACCATTTTCTTAGAAATATACAATGGGCACCATTTTCTTAGGAATATACAATGGACACCATTTTCTTGGAAATAAACAATGGACACCATTTTCTTGGAAATAAACAATGGACACCATTTTCTTGGAAATATACAATGGACACCATTTTCTTGGAAATATACAATGGACACCATTTTCTTAGGAATATACAATGGACACCATTTTCTTAGAAATATACAATGGACACCATTTTCTTAGGAATATACAATGGACACCATTTTCTTAGGAATATACAATGGACACCATTTTCTTAGGAATATACAATGGACACCATTTTCTTAGGAATATACAATGGACACCATTTTCTTAGGAATATACAATGGACACCATTTTCTTAGGAATATACAATGGACACCATTTTCTTGGAAATAAACAATGGACACCATTTTCTTGGAAATAAACAATGGACACCATTTTCTTGGAAATATACAATGGACACCATTTTCTTAGAAATATACAATGGACACCATTTTCTTAGAAATATGCAATGGACACCATTTTCTTAGAAATATGCAATGGACACCATTTTCTTAGAAATATACAATGGACACCATTTTCTTAGAAATATACAATGGACACCATTTTCTTAGAAATATACAATGGACACCATTTTCTTAGAAATATACAATGGACACCATTTTCTTAGAAATATACAATGGACACCATTTTCTTAGAAATATACAATGGACACCATTTTCTTAGAAATATACAATGGACACCATTTTCTTAGAAATATACAATGGACACCATTTTCTTAGAAATATACAATGGACACCATTTTCTTAGAAATATACAATGGACACCATTTTCTTAGAAATATACAATGGACACCATTTTCTTAGAAATATACAATGGACACCATTTTCTTAGAAATAAACAATGGACACCATTTTCTTAGAAATAAACAATGGACACCATTTTCTTAGAAATATGAAATGGGCACCATTTTCTTAGAAATATGAAATGGGCACCATTTTCTTAGAAATATGAAATGGACACCATTTTCTTAGAAATATGAAATGGACACCATTTTCTTAGAAATATACAATGGGCACCATTTTCTTAGAAATATACAATGGACACCATTTTCTTAGAAATATACAATGGACACCATTTTCTTAGAAATATACAATGGACACCATTTTCTTAGAAATATACAATGGACACCATTTTCTTAGAAATATACAATGGACACCATTTTCTTAGAAATATGCAATGGACACCATTTTCTTAGAAATATACAATGGACACCATTTTCTTAGAAATATACAATGGACACCATTTTCTTAGAAATATACAATGGACACCATTTTCTTAGAAATATACAATGGACACCATTTTCTTAGAAATATACAATGGACACCATTTTCTTAGAAATATACAATGGACACCATTTTCTTAGAAATATACAATGGACACCATTTTCTTAGAAATAAACAATGGACACCATTTTCTTAGAAATAAACAATGGACACCATTTTCTTAGAAATATGAAATGGGCACCATTTTCTTAGAAATATGAAATGGGCACCATTTTCTTAGAAATATGAAATGGACACCATTTTCTTAGAAATATGAAATGGACACCATTTTCTTAGAAATATACAATGGGCACCATTTTCTTAGAAATATACAATGGACACCATTTTCCTAGAAATATACAATGGACACCATTTTCTTAGAAATATACAATGGACACCATTTTCTTAGAAATATACAATGGACACCATTTTCTTAGAAATATACAATGGACACCATTTTCTTAGAAATATACAATGGACACCATTTTCTTAGGAATATTAATAAACTCATATTTACCGCATGGTATTGTTTTTTTTTCTGTACAAAAAACTAATTTTTGTGCTATCCATAAAGATATAGTTTTTATCCAAACATATTTATTGATTCAATGTATTTCTTATTCTGTGGAATTTCCATGGGTCCTACTAGTGTTAAACATTGCTGAAGAAATTGTTTTTTTATATGACGGATCATCAGAATTTGAAAAAAAAATTAATATTGTCATAAATTAACATTAAAAAAAGGTTATGTCAAAAATTAATATTTGAAAAAAAAAAAAATTATATTGTCACAAATTAATATTTGTACAAAACAAATTAATATTTGAAAAAAGGAATTAATACTGCCATAAAATTAGGATTTTGAAAGCTAACCGCTTTAATATACCCAGAATTTCTAGTGAAATCAATTAAACTATTTTGAAATTTTTCATAAAATAAATATAATAAAGTTAGAAAATACAAATCAAATGATTGAAAAGATAAAACACATTTAAAAGTTTAAAATTAAAAATGGAAGAAAAAAAAATGGAAAAAAGTTTAAAATTTATAAAAAAAAATTTTTAATTAAAAAAAATAAAAAACAGTAATACATTTTAATCAAAATTATTTTTTAAAAATACAAAAGATTTTAAAATAAACAATGAATTTTATGATTTTTATAATTTTAGATAAATTTTAAAAAGAAATTGCTTAAAATGAAATCAAGTTTTTTTTTCGTATCAAAGATATTTTTAAATAAAAAAACAAGTAAACTATTTTTAAAATTCAAGTTAAAAATAATTCTAACATTAGAAATTAGTTTATTTCGAAATATAATTTCTAAAAAAAATATTTAAGAGAAAAAATTAAATTATTAATATTGAAAACAATAATGCATTTTAAATTACAATTTTTAATTCAAATGATTTTAAAAAAATACGAAGTATTAGATTTTAAAATAAAAAATGAATTTTATAATTTTTTTTAATTTTAGATAAAATTAAAAAAAATTGTTTAAAAATTAATCAAACCAGTTTTTTTTTTATTAAAGAATTTTTGATTAAAAAATATTTTTAAAATATAAACTAAAAATATTTTTACCATTAGAAATTAGCTTATTTCGAAATAAAATAATTTCTAAAAAATATTTAAGAGAAAAATCTGAATTATTATCTACATAATAAATTCTGTAGTACCTTTGAGATGACATATGTACGTCATGGTAAACACTATGTTTTTTCGAGTTGAATAAACATGTTATATTAAATAAAAACACTAAAAACTTATCCAGTTGGGTAGAAAAGTAACTTATCTTGGCTTCAATAACATTTATTTGTTTTTTTGACAACTTTTTCGAATCTACGTGTATAGTAATACAAACTCCTATAAAGATACTAGAGATAAACCATAATAACCAGATATATTCTGACACTACATTAACCAGATTATTTAAATAAATACTGTTACAGTTTTAACAAAAGGGCTACGATAATATCGTGGGGTCTCCATTCACGCTGAACTTCCACAGAATGTAGTACCTTTAACATGACATGTACGCGTGTCACGGTTTCTAGATTATAAATTATTCGATTGGGAGATCCTATTTATTGAAATTGAAAAGGAGTACAGAAAGGGACAACTCTGTTCCGTCTGCCTGCTTCCCACCGGACTACAACTTGGATGTGTTCAAGTCCAATGTTAAAATTCCTAATGAACTGCCCCCTTAAGTAAACACTTCATCAAATCTCCACACTAACGTAATGTACTTGCAATAACCCTTATCCCTGAGTGGCTATTTAGTTAAAATGAAAATGAAATAGCAATAGACGAAATTCGAACCTCGTAATTTAGGTTTAGAAATAGATTACATGTGAGAATAAGAAAAAGGAATGTAAAGCAAACGATTGTTTAGAATAGAGATAAAATATTTCAAGAAAAGAATGTGAACTGTCAATTTTTTTATGAAAATTTAATTGAAAGAATGCAGTTATAAGATAATGTTTTTAACATATTGGAAAGATAGGTTACTGAGTATAGGTTAAAATTCCTTTTGTAAAGAAAGGAAAAGTTTTGGACACGCATGTCCAGAACACGTGAAAGAAGGCACATGTTTTAACATGTGTATGACGTCATGGAAAATAGAAAGTTCTAGAGATAGTTAGAAAAACTTGAGAGTTAAGCAGACAGAAGCAGGGGGATTTTGAGAGGGACAGACGACAGTCCAGTTTGGAATTCAAACGTCTAGAAGCGAGACGGTCACTTTGAAACTTAATATGTGAAGCTTTGAATTCTTGATGATGAAAACCACGGCCGGTCGTGAGAAGAAATAAAACCATCAGGTGTTTTTGTAAACGTCGTCTTTGTGTTGTGATTCCAGCAAAAGGTAAAGTGAATTGTTATTATATGTCTATATGTCTGTGTTATAAAATGTCTTGACATAAACATCTCATATCCACAATGTGAATCTACATCTCATATCTACACTAAGACTGTCTGAAGACTGTCTACACAATGTCTGAACACTATCTCCTCCCTCTAAGAGCTTCCATCAACACATCAAAGTAATGAACTTTTAGTATATATGAAACGTCATAAAACGAACAATCTCTTACAACAACATCTCTCTCTCTAAGATACAACATCACTTGTAATAAGACTCTCTTTTAATGAAACCCCTATATAACACTCCTTTTTTGGACATCTTCCCAACACTACAGCCACTGGTTATCACTTTAGTCTTAGTAACATTCAGACTTTTTTTTTTTTACATAGGTATCACCACATTATCAAGGCCAAGAGGCCACTCAAGGATAAGGGTTAAAGAGTGTACAGTAGAAATTGGACAATATAGTAATCATTAATAATGAAAATTTGGTAAATTTGATAACTTATATGGAACGGCTCATCAAGAACTTATTTACGTTAGACTTGAACACAACCATATTGTAGTCAGCCGGAAAGCAGGAAAACGGAAGACAATTCCACAGGCGTGCAGTTCTAAGAAAGAAGCTTTGTTCATGGAATCTACGTTTAGGTTTAGGCACAGATAAAGAGTGGGGGGAATTATTGATAGTGTTTACAGCTAGTTGAGTGGTTCTTGTGAAAGTTTGGCGAGGGGGGACCATAGATTGAAGGTCAGTCGAACACTTTCCATGAAAACAACGATACATCAGAGACAAACTCGCAACATCTCTTCTGTGAGATAGAGGTTACAAGGAAGAGAAAAGGACATCTCCTACGAGGCTACAAAGTCTATTTTGAACTCTATCAAGGCAGGCCAAGTCCTTTCTAGCAGCTCCTGCCCAGATGTGGCAACAGTACTCCATCCTTGGACGTACCTGGCTCTTATATAGATAGAGAATAGCATCAGCAGTGAGATATCTACCGGATCGATAGAAAGATCCCACCATTTTTCCAGCGGCCTTGGCAACAGATTTGATGTATGTGTTCCATTTAAGATCAGGAGTAATGGTCAAGCCAAGAAGCTTGTCAAAACTTGAGGCCTCCTGAAGACGAGAGCCATTCATTTCAATTGATGCCAGATGTGGATCAGAATGTTGATGATGTAAAGAGAGAAGCTTGATTTTAGATGCATTAAAAGTAACCAGCCACTCCTTACCCCATTGTACTACGTGCTCAAGATCAGAGGAGAGAGAATTGGAGAGAACTTGGTCGTTTACTGTCTTAGATGTGCTACCATAAATGGTAGTGTCGTCAGCATAAATGTCTACAAATGATGTAAGGATGTGATTTGGAAGATCATTAATGTAGATCAGGAAAAGAGTTGGGGCCCAGGATGGACCCCTGAGGGACACCGGCATTAATACTGTGAGCTTCTGATTTTTGCCCCTCAACTACTACTCTTATGAACCTATCAGAAAGAAATGATTTAATAATTGAGAAGACATTTCCAGCTATACCATAACTAGCGATCTTATGAAGTAAACCTTTATGCCATTCCCTATCAAAGGCCTTAGATATGTCAAGAGCAATTGCCCTAGAAAGATTGCCACCGTCGAGAGATTTGCTAATCCTATGCGATATAACTGTAAGCACATCTGCTGTAGATCTAGCAGAACGGAAACCATATTGAGTGTCACTAAGAAGGTTATTTTTGTTCATATGGTTGAAAGAAATGATTTAATAATTGAGAACAGGATCTCCAAGTCTTTAACTTAGCAAGTATGTCTTCAAGTATGCTTTAACAAATAAAACACGCTTCCAAGAAATTCAACCTGAATATATGCTTAAGTCCGAAATTGAATGAATCGAGACACATTCAAACCCCCACCACTAATTCCGTTCGCAACCAAATTTCAAACAGGTATATAGTTGGATAGAACTCCTCATTAGCTACATTTTGAAAAAAGAATTTCGAAAATTGGTTCAGTAGAAAAAAAGTTACAAAATATGTGGGTTCACAAACAGGAGAGTAAGTACATAAGTGACTAACGCTTTTTTTTATTTTGTATAACTTTTTTTGTATATAAATAATTTTTACTGCGATTTTACCAATATGACATGTTAGCGTAACGGTTAGAGTACCGGGGTTTGGTGGAAAGATTTTAGGTTCAATCGCGTGTATCGTTCTTTTTTATAATTAAAAAACCGAACTTTTTTTTTAATAACTAATTTTTTTTTTTTAACTCTCCTTATGATTTTATAGCAAAAAATGGTGAATTTATCGATTAAAAATATTAGTGAATTCTATGATATACACTTCCAAGACAGAAATGAAAACAGACTCAGTACAGAATCCTCTAACATTAAAGTTATAACTTTTCGACAAACTTTGAGCATGCGTAACATCTTCAAATTGTTTCCACAAACATATACTAAATCATCAACATACCACATGATGGGACCCCCCCCCCCCCGCCCCGCACTCCCTGGACTGGAAGAATTTATCAAAAAGTAAACTTGAAGAGTTTTTAAAAATTCATAGAATCCATTTTTTTTTTTTACAAATACGAAACAATAACCATAAAATAGAGACCAACTCAAAGAATACGAAAATATCTACGGAGCCAGTAACCTTTCTCTTTTCTTTTCCAAACAACAAACAATAACCAACATGCTTGAAGACGGTCGAAGGACAATCTTTACCGAAATGCTACACAAATAACATTCAAGATGAGAACAATAGTTCTATCAATACAAATAATATATAAGTCTTCCATTGTTTTATAGGCAAGGACTACATCAACTAGGACATATTTTCTGGATAATCGAAATGAAACTCCCTGGTCAAGGATTTCAAGACTCAAATGAAAAACAAACAAACCCAGTACAAAACCTGGATGTATTTACTTTAACATTTAACATCAAGGAAAGAAAAATGTCAGATTCCAAAAATTATGTAAATTGATCAAGTAGTTTATTTTTAAATTAAGAAAATCAAATTTGATGACAAAACAAAAGGTAGGAATTTGATGTTGAATAAATAAGAGGGAAATAACTCAATTCGAACTATCAAGATCAAAAGCAGCCTTATAGATACATATATTAAGATCGCTAAAAATTGTAAACTTTTATTTTCTTAATAAAAAAAAAAGAAAAAAACCCAATTTGATCAATTTATGTGATTTTTGGAATATCACATGTGTGTTTCATAACAGATTTTCCTGTATTTTTTGTTTTAAAACAAGAAGTGTAGTTTTACATAAATACCCAAGAACCTTAACATTAAGGCTGTAACTATCAGTGCTGTGAATTCTATCCGTAGTAACATTCACTCTCGGACTAATTGTGTTGTTGATTCTAACTCGACTTTATTTGATTTGTTTCTTCATGGTCATTTTTTTTTTTTTTTTTTTTTAATTACATTTTCACCCCAAACAAGGCCCATTGCCACTTTGTTGTAGGGGGCTACTATCAGGGACATAAGCATCAGGGGTACTGTGTAGGGAGTTGGGCAGCAAGATGTCGGTCCACATTACACTTTAACTTCTGCATGTCAGTACAGTATGGGAAGCAGGGACCCGGAAGGGAATTCCAAAGTCTAGCGGTTCTGGAGAATAAACTACTGGAGTAGAAGGCTCTCTTACATCTAGGGATCTCAACTGTGAAGGGTTGGGATTTTGCTGCTTGTCGGGTTTGTAGGGGGTATTTACGTCGAGGGGGCACAAGTGCTTGCAGTTCGTCTGGACATTTACCGTTAAAGTACTTGTACCTATTTACAATGCCTCCCCACGGGACAGAGTTAGACACCAGGGTCGTTTTTTTAACGTGGAGAAAAGGTACAAAAATAAAAAATTGTCTCAGTCGTGAAGGACTTCTCCTTCACCGAAAGAGAACAAGAAATGGAAGTGCAGCATCTGAAGAACAGATACTACACTTTGATCTTGACCAAAAGGCCAAAGCAGAGGGATGCAACATTTGGTCGATTTGACAGAGGCTGAAACTTAGATGACAGTTCATGACCTATCAGATTGGCGACTCTCTTTTGAACCTTGTCTAGGAGCGAGAGACTAGTGGCAGATGCACCAGCCCAAATATGACAACAATACTCCATACATGGGTGAATAGTGGCCTGATAGAGGTACAGGGTACTTTTGGGCATTAGTAGCTTTCTAGCACGGTAGAGAGAACCTACCTTCTTCGCAGCGGTCCTGGCAATACTCTCAATGTAATTGTTCCAACTCATGTTTCCTGTGATACATTTCAATTTAATTAATCTCACCCAGGATTACTCGAGAATTGTTTTATTAACCAACGAATGCCATTTATTTTTACGAATGGCGTTCCAAAAGAAATGGCTCCTATTTTTTTTTATATTCCGTGCAAATAGATCAGAAGGGACTGTAAGTTGTACTGTTTTGACGACTGAACTTATGCATTCATGACCTGAAAGCTTCATCTCTGTTGCAGATATTGACGGTGTGAGACTCTAAGAAAGCAACCCCTGTCATGAACGTGCGTCACAAGCAGAGATACGTCGTTTAATTACTGCCAAAAGTGCATTGAGAATGGTGGTGACTATGTAGAAAAACAAATTCTGGGGCACAAAAGTTTACTCATTTTAATGATACCATTCCTGTTTTCGTAGCTCTTCAACTTTTTGGGGTAAAAGAAAAAAGAAAAAAAAGAAAGAAAAAAAG
>NC_136525.1:52715857-52765857 GCF_053919585.1 Euprymna scolopes | reverse complement strand
TGACAAGGTATGGCATAAGGGTCTTCTTCACAAGATTTCCAGCTACGGTATAACGGGAAATGTTTTCTCAATCATTAAATCATTTCTCTCCGATAGGCTCATAAGAGTAGTGATCGATGGACAAAAATCGGAGGCCTGCAATATAAATGCTGGAGTCCCTCAGGGGTCAATCCTGGGCCCAACTCTCTTCCTGATCTACATCAATGACCTCCCTAAACACATACTTAAATCATTCGTTGACATCTATGCTGATGACACAACCATCTACGGCAACACATCAAAGGCTGTAAATGACAAAGTTCTCTCTGATTCTCTCTCCTCTGATCTCGAGCGCGTGGTTCAGTGGGGAAAGATGTGGCTGGTTACCTTTAATGCATCCAAAACCAAACTCCTATCCTTACATCATCAACGCTCTGATCCCCAGCTGGCATCAATTGTGATGGATGGCTCTCGTCTGGGTGAGGCTCCGTGTTTTGACAAGCTTCTGGGTTTGACCTTTACTCCTGATCTGAAATGGAACACGTACATCAAGTCTGTTGCCAAGGTCGCTGGAAAGATGGTGGGATCCTTCTACCGCTCGAGAAGATATCTCACTACTGATGCAATTCTCTATCTATATAAAAGCCAAGTACGTCCAAGGATGGAATACTGTTGCCATATCTGGGCAGGAGCTGCTAAAAACAGCCTATCCTGCCTTGACAGAGTACAAAATAGACTTCGTGGCTTAGTGGGGGATGCCCTTTTCTCTACCCTGCAACCTCTCTCCCACAGAAGAGACGTTGCGAGCCTGTCCTTGTTTTATCGTTATTTCCATGGCAGATGCTCGTCTGAACTCCAATCTCTGGTCCCCCCTCGCCAATCTTTCACGAAAAACACCCGTCTAGCTGAATCCACTGTGAAAAATTTCCCCCACTCTATATCTGTGCCTAAATCAAAACGCGGATTCCATGAACAAAGCTTCTTTCTTAGAACTGCACGCCTGTGGAACTCTGTTCCATCTGCCTGCTTCCCTCCGGACTACAACTTGGATGTCTTCAAGTCCAATGTTAACAAATTCCTAATGAACCGCCCCCTTAAGTAAACACTTCAGCAAATCTCCTCACTAACGTAATATACTTGCAATAACCCTTATCCCTGAGTGGCTTCCGGGCCTTGATAAGTGGTGATCACTGTGTAAAAAAAATAAAAAAATAATTGCTAAGGGCTTCAGTTAATCTCTATAAAAGACAAAATGACTGCGCATTTCTGTATGTCCAGCATAGGTTTTTTTTGCGGGTGTTCTTGAGGGGTGGTGGGGTACTACATTTTAGAACTTTCTATATACCCCCTAGATTATAATATCTATGATTTGTGAACGGTCGTCATCTCTAGATTTATTTTGATCGACTTTTATAAAATTTGCACTGTTCCATCCTCTCGCGAAACTAATCGAAAGCGAAGGCAGCTTCCCGGCTTTTCTGCAGGGACATCCAGGAAGCAATTAGCTTTAATCAATGTGGGGGAAAGCCCTTATATCAGGCAATTGCTATTCATTTGGCCACTCCCTTTTTTGGGGGAGCTGGTTTTCCCCAACATCGTGAGGAAACAGTTGAAATGACGGAAAGCTGAACTGGCCTTTAGCCAACGTTTGTTTCTGCAAGTCAACTTTTTGATTGACATCGCTAAATTTGAACACTTTTCACTCCCTATGACTTCGTAGCATATAATTTTTTTCACTTTCTTTTCCGCCTTCGCATCACGGGGTTGAGCCTGCCTGACTAACACTTTTTTTTTTTACACCTCCAAACACCCGGGCAACGCCGGGCACCCAGGCTAGTATCTTATGTTTTTAGATAGAGTGATGTGGTTCTCAATTGATTAGCTGTGTCGAATATATGCTCGAGAGTCAAAACAATGAAAAGAATATTCTCTTGTCATGGCCCTATTTATTACCATATTCCACTAGATTGCAAAGTTGATTTTATTCTGCTAGGAAAGAGTACTATAAACAGCACCTTTCCAGACTCCTTTTTTTTTTCACAGATTTCCTAACATCAAGTAGAAAACTGGATTCAGTTGTTTGGTGTGTGTGTGTGTGTGTGTATATATATATATATATATATATATATGTGTGTGTGTGTGTGTGTGTGTGTGGGTGATGAGAATAATGGAAATAGTATTCCGAAAAAATAGAGAAATAAAAAGGAACAAACCAAGTTATGTGTTCATCAACGTTTCTAGAAGTTTTGAAATAAAGATGAAACGTTGATGAACATAACTTGGTTTGTTCCTTTATATATATATATATATATATATATATATATATGTGTGTGTGTGTGTGTGTGTGTGTGTGTGAATGAAGTAGTTTATATATATATATACACATATAAGCCATATAAAAGAGAAAAATAAAAATAAACAAAGACATTAAAGAGAAAGAAGATAAAAGAAAAGGCAAAAATATGAAAAAATAATTTTAAAAAGAAAAAAGAAAAAAAAAACAAAAGTAGCAAAAAGAAAAAAATAGAAAAAGAAAAACAGAAAAAAAAAGAAAAAACAAAAACGAAAGAATTCTTTTTTTTAAATAAAAGAAAAAAATTTCTAAAATAAAAAATGAAAATGAAAAAAGAAAAAGAAAAAAAGGAAAATAAAAGATAAAAGAAATAAAAACTGAAAAAAAAAATGGAAAAAGAAGCAAAACAAAATATAAAAGGAAAAATAAAAAAGAGAAAAAAAGAAGATATAAAAAAAAGAAAAAGTGATGGAGTATACACAAGCAAGCATTAAAAGAAACCATTAAAAGAAACCATTAAAAAAAAACAATTAAAAATCTATTAAAATCTAAATCTGCACATTTTTTTTTAAAGTCTAACAAGCAAAACGGGATAATGCTGTCTATGGGTGGTTAGGGATAATGGAAAGACTACGGTGGTTAGTAGATGGCAGCCGCGGAGAAATATTGAAATTACCTTGCAAGGTCATCACTATGCTTTGTTGGGTCCTTTTCTTCGTCTCTAACGTCGTACAGTATAAGCCTTTCTAATGTGAGTGCCGGGGCAGGTTTCTCTTCTGTGTCATCTTCCGCCCGTGACTCATCGACTTGCTTTTCGACAACTGCCTGCGACTCCTCATTACTCTCCGTCGAGGGTTGTTTCCTCGATGCTGCTTCCTCGTCAGCAATTTCCGCGGCGGTCTTAACCTCTTCCTCCGTAATCGGCTGCGTCCTACTCCGTTCTCGCTTTTTCCGGTCGATGTACCTCTTTGCACCACTGGCAGACTTCTTGGATTTCTCCTCCATCTGCCGGAATAGGCTAGCTCTCGCAGCTACGCTCATCTGCGTAAAATCTTCATCATCGTTATCCGTGGTAAGGCTGCGGGCACTATCCGAGCCTTGTGACTCTTTTTCGATGTCCGAACCAGAGGAGACGATTCCCGAGTCGGTCTTGGAGTCTTTTAGTGCTTGCATTTTTGATTTTAGTACCGCAAGACTGATTGTTTCACCCTCGGGGATAGCCATTAGCTCAGCGGCAGTGACTGGTTGAGTACTGTAACGCTGGTCCGTTTTACGGTTGCGCTTTTCCGGCAAATATGGTTGTGGGTACTCGGTCCTAGGACCGGCACGACGCCTACGTTTGTCTTGTTCCTGCAACTGTTCAAAGATGTTGATCGAGGATCTCTTCATCACCAAAGCTCGGAAATTGCACACACTTTGTAGACTGGAAAAAAGAAGTTTCTGTGTCAAGATTTGTTTTGGGCGGAGTACGATGGCTATCATTATGGGGGATCAGAATTTTTCAGAGTATTTTTTTTTTTTTTTTTTTGGAAAATACTGATTTTATTAGACAAAAAAAAAAAAATTTGTTACATTTATGAAAACAAACAACCCCACCCTCAAAGAAGATACGTTTTTGAATGTTTCAGGGGGGAGCAAGAGGGCTATCATTATGGGGATCAGAATTTTGCAGAGGATTTTTTTTTTTGGAGAATACTGATTTTATTTGACAAAAAAAAAAAAAAATTGAGAAGTTTATAAAAACAAACACCCTGCCCCCAAAGATAGGTTTTTAAATGATTCAGGGGGAGCAAGACGGCTATCATTATGAGCGATCAGAATTTTTCAGAGGATTTTTTTTTTGGGGGGGGGGGGGAAATACTGATTTTATTTGACAAAAAAAAAAAAAAAAAAAATTGTTACATTTATGAAAACAAACAACCCCACCCTCAAAGAAGATACGTTTTTGAATGTTTCAGGGGGGGAGCAAGAGGGCTATCACTATGGGGATCAGAATTTTGCAGAGGATTTAATTTTTGGAGAATACTGATTTTATTTGACAAAAAAAAAAAAAAAAATTGATAAGTTTATAAAAACAAACACCCTGCCCCCAAAGATAGGTTTTTAAATGATTAGGGGGAGCAAGACGACTATCATTATGAGCGATAAGAATTTTGCAGAGGATTTTATTTGAAACCAAAAAAAAAAAAATTGATAAATTTATAAAAACAAACACCCTGCCCCCAAAGATAGGTTTTTAAATGATTCAGGAGAAGCAAGAGGCTATCATTATGGGGTTCAGAATTTTGCAGAGGATTTTTTTTTTATTTTTTGAGAATACCTATTTTATTTGAAACAAAAAAAATTGTTAAATTTATGAAAACAAACACACTGCCCCCCAAAGAAGACATGTTTTTGAATGATTCAGGGGGGAGCAAGAGGGCTATCATTATGAGCGATCAGAACTTTAGGATGTGGTTTTTTTTTTTTTTTCTAAAAGTGTGAATTTTACCTGAAAAAAAAAATTGTTGAATTAATGAATACAAACATTTCACCCTAAAGAAAACATGTTCTTAAATGCTTTTGGGGAGCAAGATGCTCATTATTACGGGGATCATTATTTTGGTGGGGATTTTTATTTTAAGTGTCATAATTAAAATTATTTTTTATTATTGAAAAAAAATCTTGGTTTTTCATTCAATGTAATAATTTTTTTATTTATTTTATTCCTGAATATCTCTATACCATCCCAAAGATGCAGAGAACGTTCCAAAAGTAATGTCTCATATTTTTATATATTCCGCCCGAATGGCTCAGAAGGAGATTGCATTCATAACGTGAAAGTTTCATCTCTCTGATGCAGATATTGACGGTGTGAGACTAAGAAATCAACCTGTGTCATGGACGCACATCGGAAGCAAAGATGCATCATTGAATTCCTGGCAAAAGTGCATTGAGAATGATGGTGACTATGGAGTAAAATAAGTTCTGGAGTAAATAAAAAAGGTTGCTTGTTTTAATGTTACCACTCCCGTCTTAGTAGCTCTTCAGCTTTTTGAATTTAAGAAAAAAAAAAAAAAAAGGAGGCTTTACTTTTGGTACGATCCTCGAAGGTTCTTAAAGGTATTTATTTTCCACCCATTTGATTGAAAAGCCAGCACCCTAGAGGAACAGTACTCTGGCCTGCAAAAAAAAAAAAAAAAAATTCCTGGGTAGCTCAATCAGTATTCCTTGAAAGGGACGCCTCAAAGGGAGAGGGCAAATCCTGGAATGGTGGACCTCTTAGAACTGCACAGAAATGGCAGAGACTGTTCACTTTGGCATTGAAGAAAAAATCCCCAAGTTCGGCTGAGGTTCTCAAATGTTGCCAAGAAACCAATGCTTCACGGATCATGCTAAACATTCATTTCTGAGCCTGAGTGTGTAAAATTAAACATTCAGCTACTTCGTCGTTTTTTGGAGCAAAATTCGAAAATCAAAAAAACTGAATTTCGAATAAACCAATGCAATCCACTTATGTGCCATGTCACAGTAATGAACATATCCAAAAATTATGCAAAAAAAATAAAAAAAATAACAACAAATTAGAAATTTAATTATAAATGAAAATAGTTTTTGAAGACAGTTAGCAAAAATTGAGTTTTGCTAAAAAAAAAAAAAAAAAAAAAAAAAATGTCAGAGTTTGACTCATTACAAGGGAGGTAATTATTTTCTGCAATTTTAGGCAAATTTAGTTTTGTAGACCCGTGCTAGGGGTCACAAATGAAAGAAACCACAAGCAGTGTAAAGTGTATAAAATACAAGGTGGCCACAAAGTCACGCACCAAAGAACTGAATTTGAATAAATGTTACTACTATAACTTTTTTAATTAACATTGGTGCATGACTTTGTGGCCACCCTGTAGAATATGTATTTTTCATAAAGAATACAGGAGCCACTAAAGTGGTATGAGAGGAACGTGTTCGTAGTATGCGGTTAAACATGGTATGAATGTCTCCAAGTCTGACACCAGTGGTATTCATAGGACTTGTTGATAATCCGACTTCTCAAATAGGGGTGATTTGTCCCCACCACAATATTTAGCAAAACTTAATTTTCACTCATTATCTTCTTTTTTCACCCCAAACAAGGCACATTGCCACTTTGATGTAGGGGACTACTATCAAGGACATAAGCTACAGGGGTACTATGTGGGGAGTTGGGCAGCAAGATGTTGGTTCACTGTTTCCATTAACAAGTAATTTTCTACCTTATCGTTTTTTTTTTGTGATTTTTGGTTGGTTGGTTGTTTGTTTTACAGCATATCAACCCTTTTCGGGTTATTTAATGCCGAATTCAAAGATTTTGAAGAAAAATTTTTTTAATAGAATATATTTGTTGTTTTCACATCAGTTTCTATTTAACCCATAGTTGGAACCCTAACAGGTACTACCACTCTGGGTCAGAGTGGACCTGGGAGCAATGGTAATTAAAGGGTGGCTCCACACTCCCCAAAGCCCACAAGCTGGGGCCTCACCACTGGATATAGTTTAAGGTCATATCCAGGACCCCCATTGAGGGACTTTTACCCTCTGCAGGGGGGCAGTCGGCGTATTCTAATGCCCCACCGACAGGGCCTTGTGATTTTTGGATATGTTCATTACTGTGGCATGACAATCTAAGTAGACCATTAGTTTTGCTTGAAATTCCATATTTCAATTTTCGCTAATGATAAGAAGGACCAGAATTCAATTGTGAGACCAGCTTTGTTTATCTGTTGTTCAACGATTATTTGTGTTTTTAATAAAAAAAAACAAAAACAATCATAGGTTTTTGGAAAAAGGAAATTGAATTCATGATTGAATTTTAACAAAAACAGCAGTAAAATCAATGCACAAAGCTAACAAATATGGAGAAAAACAACAACAACAAAAAAAAAAGATGTCCGTAAAAAAAAAAAAAATGGCGACAAAATAAAAACAAGTGCACGTTATTAACATAAAGTCAACTTTTATAAAAAAAAACAAAAACAATTTTGAACGATTGAGCGGGTGATTTTGAATAAATTGCACACGAGGCAAAAAGATCAATTTTTTAAACATTTAAATCAAGGAGGATTATACACAAATTTACTTTATGTGCCTGGCAGTGTTCTGAGATAGGTTTTGTATTGCAATGTCTTCGATAAGTCTCGATAATTGAAATAATCCTATGAAAGACGGAACAGACGATTTTGAATAAAATTAACACCTTACACAGTCTAACATCACAATTGCATTGGAGAAGTTTTATTACCACACAAGCAGAAAGGCCCGACATATAAAATCAACAGTAGGCTCTTTGATATGACAGAGGCGTGTTCGAAATCAATGTTTCTGTTTAAAGCACAGTTGAATCATGACACTTGACTTTTGAATTTTAAACTTAATTCAAGCCATTATGTATGAAAAGCGATTGCATCAAATCAACAGTAGATTCTCTACAGTGCAATTTACGCTACAGTTTATTATGGATTAAGTAATTGTGGGGAGGATTGAAAAATGAGCGATTTTACTGATTTCGATAATAAAATATGGAAGCATAAAAGATTCCTTGATCCTCATTCATTCCCTGGCAACGTTGGGTCTCCCTGCTAGTATTTGTAGTATGTTATGAAATATATGTGACAATTAAGCTACATAGTATTTTCCACGTTTCATCCCTGTCAGGCTAAAATGCACAGAATTGATGTTACTGCTCCTTTTTATATATTCACGTGGTATTAAGTCTGCTAGTTAGCCAATCAGATTCTTTGTTATTCCTGTTCCAATGGTCGTAAGGGTCCACTTGACCTGTAATTCATGTTTTTCTTTGTTCATTTTTGGAGGGAATGAGCAATCTCCTGTGCATATAACAAGATGACCTGGTTCTAACTTGGATGTGTTTAGATATGTCAGCTTATATTTGCTTACACTAGTTTACACGACACAATCACATTGATACACTGGTTCTTGCCAGGCCATTAAAGTTAAGCAATGAATAGCCTGCCTAGTACCAGATGGGTAATCATTTGGGAACACTAGGCGCCGTATGTGTTCTCGACATCTTGAAATTATATATATATTGCAACTGGAATTAAAACAGTGCAGACTCAATGGATGGAGATTGTGCAACTCTTGCCACAATAATTTCATGTGGAAGCACCCTTTAATGGGTTTCCATAGTCTGACAAGACTGAACAAAGCTGTTTTATTAATACTAGTTTATTAGAAAAATTAGAAAAATGTGTACCCATTTCCCATTGCAAAAACGATTCTTTTCATTTTTTTTTTTTTTACTGGCAGTAGTGATTTTTGTTTCACTCATGTAGATTCTGTCTGAATGAGAAAGTTGCTATGCTAAATTTTAAAGAACCCATCAAATTTGTAAAACCGCAGAAGCGAAATAACAAATGTATGCAAACGCAAAATATATTTTAACTTAGGATGACAGAAATATATATGTGTGTGTGTGTGTTTTATTTTTTTTATTACCGTTTTATCTGTTTGGTTACACATGTTTCGGTTACCAAATCGTATTTACGATTCAGCAACTTTGTCAGACTTTACAGAAATGGTTATTATGATTTGGAAAAATGATATAAGAAGCACAAAAAAAAAAAAAAAAAAAAAAAAGAAAACGAAAATCGAAAAAAAAATGTGGAAAAGAAAAAAGAAAATGGGGGGAGGGCGGAGATCGACAATAGTTAAGTTTTGAGGTTTAAGGAACATTATACGTATAATTTTCCTTAAACCTCAAAACTTAGCTATTGTCGATCTCCGCCACCCCTTTACTTTTTTTCTCTTTCCCCATTTTTTGGGGTTTTTTTTTTTTCTTTTTTCATGCTTCTTCTAATATCATTTTTCCAAATCATAATAACCATTTCTGTAAAGTCTGACAAAGTTGCTGAATCGTAAATACGATTTGGTAACCGAAACATGTGTAACCAAACATAAAACGGTAATAAAAAAAATAAAACACACACACACATATATATATATATTTCTGTCATCCTAAGTTAAAATATATTTTGCGTTTGCATACATTTGTTATTTCGCTTCTGCGGTTTAACAAATTTGATGGGTTCTTTAAAATTTAGCATAGCAACTTTCTCATTCAGACAGAGTTTACATGAGTGAAACAAAAATCACTACTGCCAGTAAAAAAAAAAAAAATGAAAAGAATCGTTTTTGCAATGGGAAATGGGTACACATTTTTCTAATTTTTCTAATTTTCGATTCCAATCGGCTCAAATATAAACGTGTTAAGTATGTAGGATATTTGGTTATTTTCGCCCTCATTTAATCGTAATAAATTCTAGTCCCAATGAATTATCGAGAACTTTTTCACAATACAATTGAAAATATATTTGTGAAATCATACTTTTATAAATATATAATAATGAATAATTATGTGCGTGTGTGTGTGTGTGTACTCATGTTGATTTGCGTGTGTTTGTTCACATGTGTGCGTGTTGATTTGATTTGTGTTTGCGTGTTGGTGTGTGTGTGTGTTGATTTGTTTTTGTGTGTGTGGGTATTGTGTTGATTTGTTTGTGTGTGTATGTGTGTTGATTTGTTCATATGTGTGTGTATGTGTGTTGATGCGTGTGTATGTGTGTTGATATGTGTGTGTATGCATTGATTTGTTTGCTTGTATGTATATGTTTTAATTTGTGTGTGTGTGTGTGTGTTGATTTGTTTGCCAATAGTTATCATTTCCAAAGTCAGTTTAACTTCCTGATGAAAAGAAAATTCTTTCTTGGAAAAACTTGAATTTAAATAACTGCTTTGTTGCACTTGAAATTATGAAAATATAAAAATAAATATTTGATGCTTGTCCAGAATTCACCCTATATTTAAAACAAAAACAAAGAAATATCTGTATGACGTACATACAACTGATGGGAAGAAAATATCATACACCAAAAATCATGTAAATTGATCAGTTTTTTTTTTTAACAAGAAAATAAAATTATTTAGGCGAAACCTGCGATGCCATCTTGAAAACAGTGAAGGAAGAAAGGGAGATAACCCAAAAGATTCAAATTTAACAAAATTTTAAAAAAAGAAAAAAAAAAGGAGAGGAGGGAATGCATTGGAAAAACTCCAATATTCTTTAAAAAATTATTTATAAAAATAAAACTATTTTTTTTTTATTACATTTTCACTCCAAACAAGGGACATTGCCACTTTGGTGTAGGGGGTTACTATCAGGGGCAACAACTACTGGAGTACTATGTAGGGATTTAGGCAGCAAGATGTTGGTTCACGTTGCACTTGAACTTCTGCATGTCAGTACAGTTGGGGAAGCAGTGACCTGGAATGGAATTCCAAAGTCTAGCGGTTCTGGGGAAGAAACTACTGGAATAGAAAGATCTTTTACATCTAGGGATCTCTACAGTGTGGGGGTGGGATTTTGCAGCTTGTCGGGTCTGTCGAGGGTGTTCACGTCGTGGGGGCACAAGTGCTTGCAGTTCATCAGAGCATTCACCATTAAAATACTTGTAGAACAGGCAGAGGGATGCAATGTTTCGTCGATGGGACAGAGGCTGAAGCTTAGATATGTGCTTTTTGGGATATGATATTTTCTTTCCATCGCAGGTATGTACATCATACAGGTATTTCTTTAATTCAAGGAAATGGCTGAAACATTAGGGGAAGACCTCCAGTCTGTAGTGGAATGGGGCCATAAATGGATGGTAACAATGCTGCTAAGACTAAGCTTCTTTCCTTTAATAAAATTACAAGAAATCTTCTCAAGCACTGATAGCCATGGCTAATGATACATTACCTAAGAGCTCTTTGTTGAAACTCCTCAGTTTGACGTTCACAGGGAATATGAACTGGAACAGATAAATTGAGGGCATTGCTAAGGCTGCTGCAAAGGTAAGCTGTCTCTACCATGGTAGAAGGTTACTTACACCTGAGATTATCTTGTACCTGTACAAGGCCACCATTCACCCATGGATAGAGCATAGTTGCCACTTTTGGGTTGGTGCATCTGCAACAAGCCTTTCCCTCTAGACAGGTTTTTAAAAAAAAAAAAAAAAAAAAAAAAAACCCTACTTGATATGTCCCGCTCTGTCAACCAAACTCCAACCTCTGTCCCATCACCACAATGTTGCCTCCCTGTGCCTATTTTACAAGTATTTAATGAACTCTAACCTTTATACCTCTCAGCAGCAAAATCCCACCCCTACGCAGTAAAGATCCCTAAATGCTAGAAAGCCTTTTACTCTAATAGTTTCTTCCCTCAAATTCCTAGACCGTGGAATTCCCTCGCAGGTTCCTGCTTCCCTGAGTGTACTGACATGCAGAAGTTCAAGTGTAGTGTGAACAGGCATCTCGCTGCTCAACTCCCTACATAGTGTCCCTGCAAATCATGTCCAAAATAGTAGTCCCATACATCTAAGTTGCACTGGGCCTCGTTTGGAGTGAAATAGTGTAGGTTTTGTGAATACTTTCAAGAGATTAGATAGGCCTACAAAACTTAATACACTTGGTTTTTATCTGTTCAGGTACTCCCTTATACGAGAAGGATGATTAAAGTTGATCAGATTCTTTTTTTTCAAGTTCACCAGGATCAGGAAAGGACCTTAACACGCTTCGGCACTTATGCAGAACACGAAACGCACTGGAACAACGGTGTTATGTAGAAATCCATTCTTTACTGTTCTGTATCTTCATCGTTAATAAACTAACGCACCGCAAAAATTGGATCCAACTTGAAAAATTAAATCCAAAAAAAAAAATGTAGGATATAACGGGCCAACTTACCAGAGCGGGTGGGGGGGGGGGGGGGGAGGTGACGATGCTCTTCTAATTTCCAAAATGAACGATTGCTTTCTAGCTATGTTAATAGATGTCAGTTCTTTTATTTCTTTTTTTTTTATGGCGGCTTCAAATAGCCAAAAGCTTTAGACCAATCAGAAAAAAGGTTAATTATTCTATTTTTAGTTTATATTTAATTTAATTTAATTTTAGTTTATATTTAATTTAATTTTTAGTTTATATTTAATAAAAATATCAGAAATGCAACACCGCAATAGCAATAAAAAATAATTTTAAAAGTTTGTTTTTAATACAGGGTGAATTCTGGACAAGTACCATTTATTTTTATTTTCGTTAAACTGTTTTTTTTTAAATGTAGAACATAAATTACCACATTAGCAATTGAAAATATTAATAAAAACATTATTTTAGAATATCCTTGAATACAGGCTGCGGCAGAAATACCTCCAACATTTTAAACGTTCAACCCTATGTTTCTAACGAACTTATGCAAGTGCCAATGATGTTTGCATTTAACTAATAACTTGCCATTTTTTTTTCAAATACCCTCATCAAGCAATATGGTTTGGACTGGTGCACCATCCATCCATCCATCCATCCATCCATCCATAGCCTTGAGCCCCCGGGGGGGGGCATAGGCCATCTACAATTGAACATTGTAGATGCTTTTGTAGCGAGGAGTTCTTTTTACAGGTTGAGGGTGCTGGCCCCACACCCAACCTTCTCCAGAAGGTACATACAGCGCCTAGCCTTCCCAAATGGTCACCCACCTGGTACTGGCCAGGCTCAACGTTGCTTAACCGGTGATCTGGTGAGAACTGGTGTGCCAACGTGATTGTGCCGAATGCTGACTTGAGCACATCATGCTTTTATTGTAGAAATGTTTTTGAAGAATGGCGAATCTGTAACTGCAACACGTGTTTTTCAGAGTTACGAGTTTTCAGAGTTACGTTATGTGATATGCGTAAGACATTGTCCATCCAGTGCGACCACAGCCGAGATTGAACTCGCTACACAAGTTTCGTAGTGTAATTCAGACCATGTCCATAGCTGAATACTTGATGCTTCGTCAGGGCTATCAAAGATATTTTTTATTTAATGACACCATCACTAGATGGGTTGCCTACCACGGCTAAAGAGAGACCTATCTACCCTCAAGAGAAGGATAGACCACTCCAGTTTCCCAGCCTCGTGTTTATTACAAGTTGGGACGGCATGATGCTGAAAATCAATACAGTTATGGGTTGCAAATTTCAGAGTTACAGATTTGGCACTTAAAAGAAACCTACCCAGAAGCACTCGAACGGCAAAAAGTATTTGAGCTGTGAGATTTTCTGTTGCTCAGTCTCCTATACGTTTAGCTCACAAACATTTTTAGGCCTTGGGATTGTTTGATCAAACAGTCAGAAAAATTCTACACTGATATGCAGTTTCAGCCTTAGAAATTAATTGGGAAGATCGCATGTCAAAATGTGGAAGATATTTCTGCCGCACACTATATATATATATATATATATATATATATATATATATATATATGTACGTAGGTGTACAACATTAATGTGACGAACAGCCTCTTCATGCAAATGTGACAAAATCCGTTTACGCTTACCTATCCGCCTGTTCGACTTCTTTGAGTGTGACAGGCTGGGTCCTGGTTCGCCAGTCATCGCGGCTACGATGGTATCGCTTTTGACGTTCTTGCGTTGCCTCTTTACTGCGTGCCAGGTCCGTGAGCTTGCTGAACAGTTCCTCCTGGGAGAGGACGGACTTTTTGTTCTCCGTTTCAGGGAACGTCCGAGGAACGGATCCAAGCCTGCGTTAGAGTCAAAATATAAAGGAAAAATAAAAACTTTAAGGTTATCTTTTAAAACTACGTCTCCGATGAGATAACAGGTGAATGTCTGGCATCCAGTAGGATGCTTCATCCCCAGCTTAAACAAAATGATAAGAAATACAGGCGTCAAATATGGTTCCAATGGGTACAAAAAAAAAGTGCGAGCGGGTGTGGCTTTTAAATGATATTTTAGTCAACTGAACGGTGGTAGATGGTTATGTCCCTCCTACTCAAAGCCACATCAGTAATTACATGGGGTAATTCTGCTGCAGGGTACTGATGAGGGTGGTGGTGGTGGTGGTGGTGGTGGTGGTGGTAGGGGGAAGGGGTTTGGGGGTTTAGTATGCAAGAAAGCACGCGTTAAGGTGAGGAAAGACATTTGGGATGATGCGAGAGGTCGGGACGACGACGACGACGAGAACCACAATGATGATGGAGGTGATGGTGAAAAAGATGAAGAAAAAGACGAAAAAAGATGAAGGTGAAAAGACAATGATAAGAGATGGAAAAATATGTCGAAAAAGAAAAAATAAAACAAATACAAAGAAGACAGGCATTAACCCTTATCCTCGAGTGGCCTCTGGGCCTTGATAAGTGGTGACACCCATGTAAAAAAAAAAAAAAAAAAATCCAGTTATTTTGGAAACAGTTTTTATGCTTCAAGTTCTTTATATCTTGAAATATTTATTTGTAGAGTTTGGTTTGGTTGTTTTACGGCATATCAACCCTTTTTTTAGTTATTTAATGCCGAATCCAGTTATTTTGGAAACAGTTTTTATGCTTCAAGTTCTTTATATCTTGAAATATTTATTTGTAGAGTTTGGTTTGGTTGTTTTACGGCATATCAACCCTTTTTTTAGTTATTTAATGCCAAATCCAGTTATTTTGGAAACAGTTTTTATGCTTCAAGTTCTTTATATCTTGAAATATTTATTTGTAGAGTTTGGTTTGGTTGTTTTACGGCATATCAACCCTTTTTTTGTTATTTAATGCCGAATTCAGTTATTTTGGTAACAGTTTTTATGCTTCAAGTTCTTTATATCTTGAAATATTTATTTGTAGAGTTTGGTTTGGTTGTTTTACGGCATATCAACCCTTTTTTTCAGTTATTTAATGCCGAATCCAGTTATTTTGGGAACAGTTTGTATGCTTCAAGTTCTTTATATCTTGAAATATTTATTTGTAGAGTTTGGTTTGGTTGTTTTACGGAAAAACAACCCTTTTTTTAGTTATTTAATGCCAAATCCAGTTATTTTGGAAACAGTTTTTATGCTTCAAGTTCTTTATATCTTGAAATATTTATTTGTAGAGTTTGGTTTGGTTGTTTTACGGCATATCAACCCTTTTTTTGTTATTTAATACCGAATCCAGTTATTTTGGAAACAGTTTTTATGCTTCAAGTTCTTTATATCTTGAAATATTTATTTGTAGAGTTTGGTTTGGTGGTTTTACGGCATATCAACCCTTTTTTTAGTTATTTAATGCCGAATCCAGTTATTTTGGGAACAGTTTTTATGCTTCAAGTTCTTTATATCTTGAAATATTTATTTGTAGAGTTTGGTTTGGTTGTTTTACGGCATATCAACCCTTTTTTTTAGTTATTTAATGCCGAATCCAGTTATTTTGGGAACAGTTTTTATGCTTCAAGTTCTTTATATCTTGAAATATTTATTTGTAGAGTTTGGTTTGGTTGTTTTACGGCATATCAACCCTTTTTTAGTTATTTAATGCCGAATCCAGTTATTTTGGGAACAGTTTTTATGCTTCAAGTTCTTTATATCTTGAAATATTTATTTGTAGAGTTTGGTTTGGTTGTTTTACGGCATATCAACCCTTTTTTAGTTATTTAATGCCGAATCCAGTTATTTTGGGAACAGTTTTTATGCTTCAAGTTCTTTATATCTTGAAATATTTGTAGAGTTTGGTTTGGTTGTTTTACGGCATATCAACCCTTTTTTTAGTTATTTAATGCCGAATCCAGTTATTTTGGAAACAGTTTTTATGCTTCAAGTTCTTTATATCTTGAAATATTTATTTGTAGAGTTTGGTTTGGTTGTTTTACGGCATATCAACCCTTTTTTTAGTTATTTAATGCCGAATCCAGTTATTTTGGAAACAGTTTTTATGCTTCAAGTTCTTTATATCTTGAAATATTTATTTGTAGAGTTTGGTTTGGTTTGGTTGTTTTACGGCATATCAACCCTTTTTTAGTTATTTAATGCCGAATCCAGTTATTTTGGGAACAGTTTTTATGCTTCAAGTTCTTTATATCTTGAAATATTTGTAGAGTTTGGTTTGGTTGTTTTACGGCATATCAACCCTTTTTTTAGTTATTTAATGCCGAATCCAGTTATTTTGGAAACAGTTTTTATGCTTCAAGTTCTTTATATCTTGAAATATTTATTTGTAGAGTTTGGTTTGGTTATTTTACGGCATATCAACCCTTTTTTTAGTTATTTAATGCCGAATCCAGTTATTTTGGTAACAGTTTTTATGCTTCAAGTTCTTTATATCTTGAAATATTTATTTGTAGAGTGTGGTTTCGTTGTTTTACGGCATATCAACCCTTTTTTAGTTATTTAATGCCGAATCCAGTTATTTTGGAAACAGTTTTTATGCTTCAAGTTCTTTATATCTTGAAATATTTATTTGTAGAGTTTGGTTTGGTTGTTTTACGGCATATCAACCCTTTTTTAGTTATTTAATGCCGAATCCAGTTATTTTGGAAACAGTTTTTATGCTTCAAGTTCTTTATATCTTCAAATATTTATTTGTAGAGTTTAGTTTGGTTGTTTTACGGCATATCAACCCTTTTTTAGTTATTTAATGCCGAATCACGTTATTTTTAAAATAGTATTCATGTTGCATCCAGTGATTTTGTAGAAGGTTTTTATTTTTTCTTCAAGCTCTTTGTATTTTCAATCGCTAGTTTGTAACATTTGGTTTGGTTGTTTTATAGCGGATTTTATCGTTTTTGTTCCCTGCCCTGCAGAACATAAATGAGTTTTGTAATGGGAGAGGCAAAAGGGTTACAGTATTAATGTTTGGTACATTTTAAATTCTGAAACCAGTCAGGAAGTGGGGGAGATAGAAAGAGACAAGGAAAATGGGAAGAAGGAAAAGGGGGGGGGAAGGGGGGTTGTTCTTTTTTTGTCTTTTGTTTTTTTTGCAGAACATAATTTAGTTTTGCAAAAAGGAAGTAGAAAAATAAAAAAGCATCAATGTTAGGTGCATTTCGTCTAAAGAAGCCAATATCTAAAAACAAATGAGGAGAAAATAAAGAATTTTTTTTTTTTTTTTAATGGAAATCGCTTCAAACAAGGCATGAAGCAACTTGATGTACCTATTTACAATGCCTCCCCACGGGACAGAGTTAGACACCAGGGTCGTTTTTTAACGTGGAGAAAAGGTACAAAAATAAAAATTGTCAGTTGTGAAGGATTTCTCCTCCACTGAAAGAGGACGGAAAATGGAAGTGCCGTATCTGAAGAACAGATACTAAACTTTGATCTTGGCCAAAAGGCCAAGTAGCCAAGACTTGATGCAACTTGATGTAAGAAAAAAAAAAACGTTTGAAATATGAAATCATGACGAATGACAAATTTAGTTCTACAGAAAAAATAACAATGAAAATGAACAGGAGAGAGAATAAACAGCTGCTACATGTCATCAATACAACATCTGTGAAAATATAACATTTTCATTGTATAAAATTAAAGGAACACAAGTTGCATCAAAATTGCTACGAGGTTTTGCTTAATCTTGGCCTTCAGGACAAGATCACAGTGTAGTATCTGCTCTGATTTAAAATTTCCCATAAATCAAGGGCAATAAATAACCACCAAAAGAATCACCTTACACCTTCCTACTAATGACAGCTTAAATATGAGAAATAGCATTGCCCCTTCCCCTCACCACATATCCAACAAAACCCTCCTGCTTACATTCACAAAGTATACACCCCTCATCCGGAATGTGGATCACACCCAAATATAAAATCAAATGTAATCTTGACACCCATTTAAATATCAATTCTTTTTTGGTCTAATGAAGTGTTGTTCCTGAATTGGGAATCCACTGAAACATGTATGCATATATGTAGCCAATAATGTTTGTATAATAAACACACTATATACCAACTCTGTCCTGCATTGAGCACTCTTTAATAATCATGCGAGTCTCGTTGGATTTGCATATAGGGATACAATCAATATATATATCATTAAGTGAACACGACCATCTACGGCAACACATCAAAGGCTGTAAATGACAAAGTTCTCTCTGATTCTCTCTTCTCGAGCGCATGGTTCAGTGGGGGAAGATGTGGCTGATTACCTTTAATGCATCTAAAACCAAACTCCTATCTTTACATCATCAACGCTCTGATCCCCATCTGGAATCAATTGAAATAGAAGCCCCGTGTTTTGACAAACTTCTGGGTTTGTCCTTTACTCCTGATCTGAAATGGAACACGTACATCAAGTCTGTTGCCAAGGTCGCTGGAAAGATGGTGGGATCCTTCTACCGCTCCAGAAGACATCTCACTACTGATGCAATTCTCTATCTATATAAAAGCCAAGTACGTTCAAGGATGGAATACTGCTGCCATATCTGGGCAGGAGCAGCTAAAAACAGCCTATCCTGCCTTGACAGAGTACAAAATAGACCGTGGCTTAGTGGAGGATGCCCTTTTCTCTACCCTGCAACCTCTTTCCCACAGAAGAGACGTTGTGAGCCTATCTTTGTTTTATCGTTATTTCCATGGCAGGTGCTCGTCTGAACTCCAATCTCTGGTCCCCCCTCGCCAATCTTTCACGAAAAACACCCGTCTAGCTGAATCCACTGTGAAAAATTTCCCCCACTCTTTATCAGTGCCTAAATCAAAACGTGAATTCCATGAACAAAGCTTCTTTCTTAGAACTGCACGCCTGTGGAACTCTGTTCGCTCTGCCTACTTCCCACCTGACTACAACTTTGATGTCCAAGTCCAACGTTAACAAATTCCTAATGAACTGCCCTCTTAAGTAAACACTTCATCAAATCTCCCCACTAACGTACTCTACTTGCAATAACTCTTATCCCTGAGTGGCTTCCGGGCCTTGATAAGTGGTGACCACCGTGTAAAAAAAAAAAAAAAAAGTTGCTTTTTGACCCATATATGCAATGAGATATTAAGTTGTCAGGGCCAATTTCAAAGGCCAGGACATGTGAGGTTAATCACACACCCTTTCTAAGATTTTGTCAAACGATGTCTGTTTTTGAGGTTTTGTGTAGAAATCAGCTTTGTTTGTTGTTAAAGTTTTTGTACATTTGCTCAAATAAACATCCTGGGGAGAGAGAGGAAGGAATGGGGAGTGTAGAGGATGAGAGAACAGAGAAAGGTCGGGAGGAGAGAGAAATAAGGATATGAGGGGAGAGAGAAATAAGGAGATGGGGGAAGAGGAAAAGAGAAAAGGAGATGGGAAGGGAGACTAGAGGATGGGAAGGGAGAGGGGATAGAAGAAGATGGAGAGAGAGAGAGTGGGGAGGAAAAGAGAATAGAAAGGGAGGGAAGAGAAAGGAGTAAGAGGATGTGGTTGGGATGAGGGTAGAAAAGAAAAGGAAGGAGAGAGAGAGGAAGAAAAAGGAAAGAAAGCAGAGAAAGGAGAACTGGAAAAAAAAAGAGGAAAAATAGGCAGAGGGGGAGTAAATAGTGTAAGAGAGAAAAAATAGTGGGGGGGGGCGGAGAAAAAACTAGTGTGAGGGAAAAAACTAGTGGGAAGGAAGAAAATATAGTGGGAGGAGAGAAAAAAACTAGTGGGAGGGGAGAAAAACTAGTGGGAGGAGAGAAAAACTAGTGGGAGGGGAGAAAAACTAGTGGGAGGGGAGAAAAACTAGTGGGAGGGGAGAAAAACTAGTGGGAGGAGAGAAAAACTAGTGGGAGGAGAGAAAAACTAGTGGGAGGAGAGAAAAACTAGTGGGAGGAGAGAAAAACTAGTGGGAGGAGAGAAAAACTAGTGGGAGGAGAGAAAAACTAGTGGGAGGGGAGAAAAACTAGTGGGAGGGGAGAAAAACTAGTGGGAGGAGAGAAAAACTAGTGGGAGGAGAGAAAAACTAGTGGGAGGAGAGAAAAACTAGTGGGAGGGGAGAAAATATAGTGTGAGGGGAAGAAAAAAAGCGAAAAATGGAAAAAAGAAAAGGGGGAAGAGTATGTTCTTGGTAGACTTACCTTGATCTTGGTGTCTTTGGCGTTGTATACCCGGATGTTGATACGTTGATTCTGGTTTCCATCTGCGAGATTCTGTCAGCCACGGATAACGGTTTTTCATCTGATTCTTCTTCAGTGATGATTTCAGACAACAAAGATTCTTGGCTAGAAACAAAAACAAAAAAAATCAGAAATAGTGTTCCAAAGGTAATGTCTTCTTTTTTTTTATTCTGCCAGAAGGAGATTGCAAATTGCATTGGTATGATGACTGAGCTTATGCATTCATGAACTAAAAGTTTCATCTCTGTTGCAGATACTGACGGTGCAAAACTTTAAGAAAGAACACCTGTCATGAACATGCATCAGAAGCAGAGATGTGTCACTGAATTCCTCCATACAAAAAAAACTGAGCTGATCAACATTCACCGGCGTGATGGGTTTGTCGAATTCAGAGTTGCGATGGACTGTTACTACTGAAGGATTAAAAAAGGCTGGCAAAAGTGCATAGAGAATAGTGGAGATGGGTGCATGGAATTCAGAGAATGGTAGCAGCTACTGAGTAAAAATAAGTTCTGGAGCACAAAAGGTCACTTGTTTTAATGGTACCACTTGCATCTTCGTAGGTCTTTAATGGTTTAGTTTTTGAGTTAAAAAAAAAAATTGAAGTGCTTACTTTTGGAACAACCTTTGTATTTTCGTTTTATGCCGACATGCCAAAGTCCGAGATCAAGCTGGAAAATGATGCCGATCCATTTTTACTTCAAGACATTTGTTCAAATTTATATGAACAAAAATCTTTGTTTTAACGTTATTTCCATCTCAGCTCCAATCTCTGGTCCCCCCTCACCAATCTTTTACGATAAAGACCCGTCTAGCTGGAACTACTGTCAATAGACAATAAGTGCAGTTTGATGTCAGTGTGGGAACTGTGAACACAATTATTCGTGAGGAACTGAAGATGCGGAAGATTTGATGAGCATTAAGACAGTTCCTCAACCTTCCTATGACTTTTGGTTATTCCATAAACTCAAGGAAAACCTAAGAGGCTGTCATTATGAGACAATTGAAATGAAAGACTGTGGCAAGAGTCGTTTACAAGCTTACACAAGAGGGCATCCATGAGGCCTTCCAGAAATTGTTGGAACGGTACAATGCATTGCAGCCGGAGGAGATTACTTCAAAGGGGACTAGAGTTTTATGTGCGTACTATCAATAAAAGTGGCCATATGAAAAAAGTCTGGAAACTTATCGAAGGCATCTCATACTTCTATGTACAGGTGTGGAACTAGGTGCGCTACTTCATTCGACAATTACAGCCAACATAGTCTTCTTTCCTTTCATCTTCTCTTCTGGCTATGTCGTCGTCTCTCACATTGGCGACTGCCAATGTGAGATCGCAGTGGCTCACAAGTATATAAAAATAAACTAACCCTAGAGAAACAAATTCCGTAGATATTGATCTGGGTGCGTGTGTGACACCATTGTAAGAAGCAACCCTTCAAGTGCTAAGGTTAACATCTACATCTTCTGTCGAGGCCGCATTCATCTGCTGACGTCAGCTCATCTCGATCTGCTCCAATACACGACTTGCGTTCTACCGTCTTAAATTGGAAAACTATTGTAAACCAAACACTCATTGCCAATGAAATTGTTAGTAAATACTGTTTTCGACAAACATAAAAGCCAGCATTCATTTGCATTATCAGAAGTGAACTCTTCGGTGTGAAGTTTTTTCAACACTGATGTTCTCACTTCCTTACTCCTCCCACACCTCTCATCATCCCTGACAGACGAATCTCTATGCCACTTGTGACACCACATGCGACCCTGACAGATTGACAACCCCCCCCAATGTTGGTATTTTTTGTTCACTATTCTTCTTATGGCCAGATCGTCATTTTTATTGCTAGTGACTGTCAACAATGTTGAGGTTGTCAAACGAGGTAGTTAGATCTAAGTAGCATCTAAGCTGACATAGCACACTTTGCTACAGTTTATGAGGTGCCTTCCCTAAGTTTCCAGACTTTTTTGTACAAGCATTTAAATTTGTCGTAAACTCTTGGAACTTCAGTGTGTTATTGCTATACATCTTATAAAATGGCTGACCAGCTTTTGAGTGGTGTGATACTATAAAGTAGACGAGATCGCCATTTTTCTTGCCAGTGACTGTCAATGGGAACCCTAACCCTAACCCGTGGGTCCACAAAGTAAAGGGAGTAAAGCAAACAAAAAAAACACCAATGTTTCACATATTTTTGACGGTTGGACTTGTGAGTGTTTGTGCGTCTTCTCCCCATTCTATTGATATTACATTCGTCTGTCAATCATAATTCGTCTCTGTTTCGCAGTCAGCTCTAAAAACTGTCCAATCATTGTCTCTAATCAGCTCCCATCCATCGCAACCGGCAGTTCACTGTCAACAGTCTTCTTTGCATCAGTATCTGAAGTCCTTCCACCGCGGTTACCAGAAGCTGCCCTTCCCTGTGTTATCTGTTCTGTAGGTTTCTATTGTCATTGTCAAATCTAAAAGGCTCGATCTAAAAATACCTACAGATTCATTGTTTGATACTTCCCATCTCTTTGTTTATTGTAGGTCACTTCCTTTTCATTTATCTATTGCCCCCCCTCAACAAACCGCCGACCCCCAACATCATGTGTGCCATGGTATTTTTCGTTCACTGTGTTTCTTATGGCCGGATCGTCATTTTGTCGCTGGCGGGTGTTGATGGGAATACGTGTGGGTTCACAAAGTCAGAATATTAAAAGAAATCAAACACGAAAAACATAACGCCAATGCTTCACATATCAGTTGGAATCTGGGTGTGTGTGAAATTATAGTCCAACCCTCGTGTACTACCGAGCCTAGGCTCGTCTCTCAGTCGCAATTCATCTCAATCTCTGTTTCACTGTCAGCTCTCAACTGTTGTCGCTACCAGCTTCCATCCATTGCAACCGGCAGCTCGATGTCAATTCTGTCTTCTCTGCGTCGGTATCTGAAATCGACCCACCTTAACCCTAACTGCCGGAAGCTGCCCTTCTCTGTTTTATCTGTTCTGTAGGTTTCTATTGTCATTGTCAAATCTAAAAGGCTCAATCTAAAAATACCTACAGATTCATTGTTTGCTACTTCCTATTTCATTGTACATTTGTATGACACTTCCTATTCCTTTGTCTATTGCCCCCCCCTCAGCATTTTGTGACTCAGGTCTACTTTATAGTATCACACCACTCAAAAGCTGGTCAGCCATTTCATAAGATGTATAGCAATAACACACTGAAGTTCCAAGAGTTTACGACAAATTTAAATGCTTGTATAAAAAAAGTCTGGAAACTTATGGAAGACACCTTGTAAACTGTAGCAAAGCGTGCTATGTCAGCTTAAATACTACTTAGGTCTAACTACCTCGTTTGACAACCTCAACATTGTTTCTATGTTTTTTTCTCCATCTCTTCATTTATCTTCTGGCCACGTCATCTGTCACATTGGCGGCTGCCAAGAGTGCCCAGTGACTCAAAATCATATCTTTGCTATGATATAAAAGTCACTGTGTGTGTTAATCAAGGTGTGGCAGTAATTGTTTGTGTGTGTGTGTGAGAGAGTCCCTTCTTCATAAGTCCTGAAATTGCTGAGCCTATCTTTTGCAAATTTCACACAAAGTTAATTTATATGTCTGGCAGTGCTCTTAGATATGTCCATCCGATATTATTGCAAATCAAAAAAAAAAAAAAAAAAATCCAATCATAAAAATAGTCTTTCTTATAGATAAAGGAAGAATTTTTACAGGGTGACATTTTACATTACACCGGCCAAGGGAGATAATTCCTAGCAAATCATTTGTTCTTAAAAAAAAAAAAAAAAAAAAAAAAAAAAAACACAACAGAACTCTTGTCATCTTGAGATATAGCTCAATTACAGAGTATTCAACTACAGATTGAATGGTCCCCCTGTTCAAGCCGGGATGTACCTCATAGTCTTATTTCAAACTTTTCTTAATAATGAGTTCAATTGACAGTAAAAGAAGAGGTACCATTTAAAAATCGCTGCAAATCATTTCTTTTTTTTGCATATTTTAAAATTGAAGATTAATCAAAAGTGACTTTTCCTAGGTATTCATCATCAAGCCCAAATATCAGCTGACGTGATATCATAAACAAACACATATAGAATTTGATGAACGGCATTTTTATTATTTTTAATTTTATTTTTGCAAATTAATCCACTAGGCAAATTATTCATCATAATATAATATTTAATAGAGAATTGATTCTAAAATAATATATGGGAAATCTGCATAAATTAAAATATCATATTTAAGTGTACTTTATAACCGGGCTACGCCGGGCATCCCTGCTAACTTAGATAAATACTTTTGTAGTTTTAACAAAAGAGCTACAATAATATCAGAGTGTCTCCATTTACGCTGAACATCTACAGAATACCAACATCAATATATTACATATAAATGAGTCTTCTGTGGAATTTTCACAGGTCCCACTAGTTAACGATTACTATACTACCACCTTACATTTATTAACCTTTATACTTGAGTGGCCTTCAAGCCTTGATAAGTGGTGACTCCCATTTAAAAAAACAAAAACAAGACTGTCTAAAACTGTCGCAAAACTCGTTACCTAAAACGGTCTGTAAACTAACTCTAAATATATTAACATCTATTGTCCGATCCTTTTATCCACATCACTGTCACACCTTGATTAACAATCCTATTTCAGCTTTCTTTTGTCTTCCTTGGTGAACAACTTCATATATCCTTGTTCTTTTGGTAAAGGTATTTATATATAAAGTTTATTGGCCGATCGTTTTGTCACAATCACTGCCACACCTTGATTAACAATCCTATTTTAGCTTTCTTTTGTGTGTGTGTGTGTGTGTTTTTTAAAAAAAACTGTAGCGATGTTTGATACGTCAGTTTAAATGCTACTTAGGTCTAACTTTAGAAAACCGACAATATAACTTTATATACTAGATGTGTGTGTGTGTGCAGTAGTATGAAAAGCACAAATGCAGATTCAACCGGACCCCTCCCGCACCCAAATATTCTTTTCAACTATGCACTTCGCCCACCCATCCCATACATCTAACACTAATCTGCAACGTCTCTCCCTCCACATCCGTCAAAAATCTTTGTGCATCATTAAGTCTTTTAAACCAGACAGACTTTGATACCTTTCCCCTTCTTGTTCCCCTGCCCCCCCCCTCTCCCCGGAATCACACGTTTACCATAAAGAAGGGGTTATGAAGTCGATGCAGGTAGAAAGGGTTCAATCTACCATCCCTACATCCATATATCGGGTTATATCAACTTAGATGTTACTTGAGTTTAGAAATCCGACAATATAACTTTACAAGCAGTCCAGCCCGGCTTTGCTCAGGCCTTATGTACTGTTCATAACTTGCCCTACGTGTGAATACACTTTATGTTAGGTTTCAAATGTTTAGACCAAAAATTGTCTGAGTAATTTCGTAGAGACCGAAGAGGTCAATTTTTTAAAAACTTTCACCCCAATTTTTACCCCTTAACATTTATTATTTTGATCTCAAATCAAAATATAAAGTTTTACCCATGTCCAAGTAACCTACATTTAAAATTTCAAGTCTTTAGACCCAAAATTGGCGGATTAATTTGGTAGAATCTGCAAACGTCAACTCTTTCAACTTCGACTTTTGGCAGCCAAATTATCATACCAAAACTGATTAAAATGCTTGCCGCATGTCTGAATACCCATTATATAAATTTCAAAAGTTAGATCCAAAATCGGCTGAGTAGTTTGCTACACATCGCAAAGGTCAAATCTTTTGAACTTTGACCTTTGGCAGCTCAAATTTTCAACCCAAACCCTTTAAAATCTTGCCCTATCCCTGAATACCCTTTATGTAATATTTTAAATGTTTAGACCAGAAACTGGCTGAGTAATTTGGTAGAGTCGGCAGGGGTCAAAGTTTAAAAAAATTTGACCCCAATTTTTACCCCTTAACATTTTTGTTTTGGGCTCAAATCAAATTATAAAGTTTGATCCATGTCCAAGTGGCCTACATTTAAAATTTCAAGTGTTTAGACCCAAAATTGGCGGAGGAGTTTGGTAGAGTTTTCAAAGGTCAAATTGTTGAACTTTGACTCCTTAACAGCAAAATTTCTGGCTGGAAACCAACTAAAAAGATTTTCTCAAATCTCAATACTCCTTATGTCAAATCTCAAGTCTCTTGACCGAAAATTAACAGAATAGTTTGGTAGGGAAACGTACAAACACACAGACATTTTCACTTTTCTAGATATACTAGCATGGGTGCCCGGCGTTGCCCGGGTGTTTTGAGGTGTATGGTGAGCAACAAAAAAAGAAAACAAAAACAAAAAAAAAAACAAAAAGGGTCAATTTTTTAAACTTTGACCCCTATTATGACCCCTTAACATTTATTGTTTTGGGGTCAAATCAAGTTATTAAGTCAGATCCATGTCCAAGGAACCTATATCTAAAATTTCAAGTGTTTGGACCAAAAATTGTCGGAGGAGTTTGGTAGAGTTCTCAAAGGTCAAATCGTTGAACTTTGACCACGTAACAGCCAAATTTCTGGCTGAAACCCGATCACATCGATTTTCCCAAATCTCAGTACCCTGTATATCAAATTTCGCGTTTGTAGACCAAGAATTGACAGAGTTATTGCATAGGGAAATGTACACAGACAGACAGACGGACACATTCACTTTTATAGATAGATGTGCTAGATGTTGCAGAATTTTGCTGGTGGTCTCAGTAATAGCTAAAGCACAAATGCAGATTCAACCGGATCCCCCCCCCCCCAAGTATATTTTTTTTACTATACAAGACAATCAACAATAACCTCCCACCCCCCATCTATGTAATCCTTATCTGCAATACCTCCCCCTCCCCATTAAAGGTCTTTGTGCATCATTAAGTCTTTGATTATTCTTCCCCTTACTTGCTCCTCAATGCAATGAGGATAAGAAGGGGCCAGTCTGTCACTCCTACAGCAATATATCGTTTTTTTTTTTTAGTTTAGAGTTACCACTTATCAAGGCACAAAGGCCACTCGAGGATAAGGGTTAATGAATATGATTCGGGTTAGGGGTTAGTAACTGTTACTGGTGTAAATTGGGTAGAACTTTGATTATTTATAGGTACAGCTCAACAATAACTTGTTTACATTGGACTTGAAGGTTAGCATGTTGTATTCAACCAGGAAGCAGGCCAGCAGTACAGTCTTCCAAAGGCGGACAGTTCTGGGAAAGAAGCTTTGTTCATGGAATCTGCATTTAGATTTAGGCACAGATAGAGATTGAGAAAATTTGATTATTTAAGTGGATGGCTCAACAATAACTTGTTTATATTGGACTTGAAGGCTACCATGTTGTATTCAACCAGGAAGCAGGCCAGCAGTACAGTCTTCCAAAGGCGGACAGTTCCGGGAAAGAAGCTTTGTTCATGGAATCTGCATTTAGATTTAGGCACAGATAGAGATTGAGAAAATTTGATTATTTAAGTGGATGGCTCAACAATAACTTGTTTATATTGGACTTGAAGGCTACCATGTTGTATTCAACTAGGAAGCAGGCCAGCAGTACAGTCTTCCAAAGGCGGACAGTTCCGGGAAAGAAGCTTTGTTTATGGAATCTGCAGGACAGGGGAACAGTGGTCCACATGTGAGCAGCTCTGGGAAAGAATCTTTGTTCATGGAATCTGCATTTAGATTTAGGCACAGATAGAGAGTGGGGGAAATCGTTTATAGTGGTTGTAGCTAGTCGAGTGTTTCTTTTTTTGGCTTGTTCCTTGGCTGCCACTAATGTGATCTCAGTAGATCTTTTAAGATCGCCTCTGACCAACCAATTCCAGCTATCGTTATCTCTAAATTCGGTATTCTTAAAGAATGCAACATGGTAGTCTTTCCAAATAATTTTTCCTCTCTCTCTTGTAATGACTAACTCTTCTTCACTCTAGATCTTATTATCTTTTCCCTTTTTTGTGGAAGTTTAGGATACAAGGAACGTTCCAAATTGGCAAGGGCGGGGGGAATCATAAATTGGGGTTCAGTCGAGCACTTGTCATGAAAATAAAGATAGAGCAGAGAAAGGCTCGCAACGTCTTTTCTGTGGGAAAGACGTTTGGGTTCGTTTAGAAATCCGACAATACAACTTTATATGTTACACGTTTCATAACTGTGCTAGAGATCTCAGATCAGATTCAACCCTTCCTCGCCGCCAAAGTTTCTTTTCACCTATGCAAAAAAAAAAAAAAAAAGAAAAAATCAACAATAACCTCCCCCCTACCCCTACCCCGCCCACCCGTCTAACCTTAATCTGCAATACCTCCCCCTCCTCATCTATCAAAGGTCTTTATGCATCATTAAGTCTTTCGAATCATACATAGGCTTTGATACCGTTCTTCTTCTTCTTCTTCTTCTTCTTCTTCTTCTTCTTCTTCTCCACCCCCCTCCCCGGAATCACATGTTTAACATAAACAGGGGGGGGGGGGGTTGATGGTGGCGATATGCGTAGAAAGGGTCCAATCTACCACCCTGACAACCACATACCGTGTTGTTGTGAAGCAGGGTTCAAAGATAAAGCAGCATTTGTTTTTCTTGAATTGGAAACAGATTTTCTTGAAGTCAGAAACAGCTGGAATAATTTTAGGAGGGTTCATTATATATATATATATATATATATATATATATACTAGTAGGGGTGCCCGGCGTTGCTCGGGTGTTTGGAGGTGTATGCTGTGCAAAAAAAGTAAAAAAACAAAAAAATGGTTAATTTTTTAAAACTTTGACCCCTATTATGACCCCTTAAAATTTATAGTTTCGGGCTCAAATCACTTTATTAAGTTAGATCCAGGTTCAAGGAACCTATATCTAAAATTTCAAGTGTCTAGACCCAAAATTGTCGGAGGAGTTTGGTAGAGTTCTTAAAGGTCAAATCGTTGAAATTTGACCCCCTTAACAGCCAAATTTCTGGATGACACCCGTCACATCGATTTTCCCAAATCTCAGTACCCGGTATTTCAAATTTCGAGTCTATAGACTAAAAATTGACAGAGTTATTGCGTAGGGAAATGTACGCAGACAGACAGACAGACAGACACACAGACACGTTCACTTTTATAGATATATATATATATATATATATATATATATATATATATATATATATATGACTAGCACGCCGACCGGCACTGCCCCGTTGTAAAATACGCTAAATATAATATTTTAATTTATGTAGATTTCATATATATTATTATAGAGAGGATTCTCTATTGATTATTATATTGTACCCAATATATAGTTATGATTTCAAAAGTTTTGAAAAGAAATAGGACTTGGGCGCTATTTAGATAAAATTGTGCACTATCTTATCTAAATTTAAATGGAACATACATATATATATATGTGTATTTTACACAGTGGTCACAACTTATCAAGGCCCGGAAGCCACTCAGGGATAAGGGTTATTGCAAGTACATTACGTTAGTGTGGAGATTTGATGAAGTGTTTACTTAAGGGGGCAGTTCATTAGGAATTTGTTAACGTTGGACTTGAACACATCCAAGTTGTAATCAGGTGGGAAGCAGGCAGACGGAACAGAGTTCCACAGGCACGCAGTTCTAAGAAAGAAGCTTTGTTCATGGAATCCATGTTTTGATTCAGGCACAGATAAAGAGTGGAGGAAATTTTTCACTGTGGATTTGGCTAGACGGGTGTTTTTCGTGAAAGATTGGCGAGGGGGGGACCAGAGATTGGAGTTCAAACGAGGACCTGCCATGGAAATAACAATAAAACAAGGATAGGCTCGCAACGTCTCTTCTGTGGGAGAGAGGTTGCAGGGTAGAGAAAAGGACATCCCCCACTAAGCCACGAAGTCTATTTTGTACTCTGTCAAGGCAGGATAGGCTGTTTTTAGAAGCTCCTGCCCAGATATGGCAGCAGTATTCCATCCTTGGAATATATATATATATATATATATATATATATATATATATATATATATATATATATATCCTCAAATTTTTAAACTCCAATTTCTGACACTTTGTTTTTTTCAATTTAAACAACTGAGGCGAGCACCTAATATTACATTTACCTGCAAATAATAATCTCCATTACACTGGACTCCTTTACGGTTACTTATTTTTATTTTCATGTTGAACTCTGTATGAACTGCCTGCATTTCCATATTTACATTTTTTATATTCTTATGTTTTTTTAAAGTTTTGTGACTACAAATCATAAAAGTTTTAGTTTCATCCTATGCAGCAACCAGCAAACACATAGAAATGTAAAAAAAAGTTTTTAGCGTGATTTTTGGATTATTTTGCTAACAGTATTTCCTCTGATGAGAAGAATTTGCAATCTTTGAAACTCCACAGATTAAGGAGCACCTATCTACCAGCTTTGGAGTATTCTGCCAAATAATAAAAACTTTTTGTAAATTTCTACAGCTCTGTTCTTTATATATATATATATATATATATATATATATATATATATATATATAATAAACCAAATATAAATTTATGTATACTACAATATATAAACACACAGATTGGTAAGAATTTGAATATCCATTAATAGATAGATTCTGTGTAGCTTAATTGCCATATATATTTTCAAAATTTACTATATGTCTAGTAAGAATTGTAAATGTCAACTGAATTAAAAGAATAAATTATAAGATGGTCAACATCATGAACTTTGGAATATAGCCTTTTGTCATTTATTCACTGTATTGCGCTGTAATTACATTGAGCTTCTTAAATAGGGATTGGTATATATAAAAAGGAAATAAAGTATATTTCCACAGAAATTCCGTCTGCCTGCTTCCCACCTGACTACAACTTGGATGTGTTCAAGTCCAACGTTAACAAATTCCTAATGAACTGCCCCCTTAAGTAAACACTTCATCAAATCTCCACACTAACGTAATGTACTTGCAATAACCCTTATCCCTGAGTGGCTCCCGGGCCTTGATAAGTGGTGACCACAGTGTAAAAAAAAAAAAATATAATAAACCAATATAACTTTATGTACACTACAATATATAAACACACAGATTGATAAGGATTTGAACACCTGTCGATAGATAGATAGATACAGTGTAGATTAATTGCCATATATATATATATATATATATATATATATATGAAATAATACTGGCACTTTTACATTAGCAGAAGATATATCATAAAGAGATAAAACTTACCAGTAAGGTTTATCGTCGGATACGGAATCTTCCTCCGCAAGATCCGAAGTGGGATTTTCGCTCTTTTCTTTGATTCTTCGAGCCTGAAACACCTTCGCCAACTCTGGATCGATCAACTCTGAATCGACATTGTTTGCACACAGGGAACCTGTCCGCTTTAGAATACCTCTCCGAGGTATGAAGATCGAACCCTCGCTCATGCGGGGCTGAGAAAACTGCGCATTGCGTGTCATCAGGTTACCATTTTCAATGTCTGTTTGCGTTAATTCCAGGGGCCTTGCGAGGTCATGGCTTTCAGGTAGTGTCGGGCTCAGGCTGATAGAACGAGAAGTCATTACGGAGTTGGTACTCATGATGGAGGTGGTTCGAGTCGATGGAGTGTGAACTGTAGTAGTTTGACTTGTAGCAACACTTGTGACTGGTTCAGTTTTTGTGACACTGGCTGTAGGCGTTACACTGACCAGTTTAGTCACTCCAGACGTTGTAACTGCAGTACTGTTTGTTGTACTTGTGACAGATGCTGCAGGTGTTACAGAAGTAGCTTTTGCTAATGTGTTACTGATGGTACTGACTGATGTCACAGTAGTTGATGTAACACTGGTGGTTGCTGTAACAGAAGCTTTTGCTAATGTGTTACTGGTGGTAGTAACTGATGACAGTGCAGTTGTTGTAACATTGGTTTCAGCTTTGACCTCAGGTTTTGTTACACTCTTACTAGTGGTAGACACTGCTGTGACAACATTTGATGTAACACTTGTTGTCACTGTAACAGGAGCTTTTGCTGATGTGTTACTGGTGGTACTGACCGATGTCGCAGAAGCTGGTGTAACACTTGGGGTAGCTGTGACCTGAGCTTTTGTTACCGTTTTATTGGCGGTAGAAATTGATGTCACAGTAGTAGATGTAACACCGGTAGTCGTTACAACAGGAGCGCTACTAACCGCCTTTGTGACTCCAGGTTTCTGCTCTTTGTTGGTCACACTTTTAGAACCAATGACACTTGTAACACGAGCTTGAGGGGCAGCTGTAACACTGGTAGAAGCAACAGTTGTAACTGGAGTGTTGCTCGTGATGCTAGTTACAGAAGTGGGTGATGTTACAGGGGAAGCTGGTTTAACTTCCGGAGAGACGCTTGTGACAGTTGTAACCACAGCTTTAGATGCTGGTGTTGTAAGTGAAGCCGTGGAAAGTGTGACAGGGTCGTTTTTGTCTGAACTTTTAAGTTGTGTTGACGTGACAGTGGGCTGTTTGACTTCAACACTACTCTTTATGGCAGAAGTTGCATTTGTAACATCAACTGTTTGCAAAGATGTTATCGATGATTTTCTGACTTCGGGGATAATCTCAGTGGGTTTTTCAGTCGTGTTTGCGACAGACGTTTTCGGTTGAGAAATTGTAGTTGTGACCGAAGTATGGCTTACTTTATTTTCTTTTGGTATTAGAGACGTTTCTTGCTGCCTAAATTCTGGACGCAAAACTGTTTTCTGAGGTTGACCATCCTCAGGGATTGTCGTGGTAGATACCGGGTCAGGGTTAGACTTCTTCATTTGGCTAGATACCCGTTCAACATTCTTTGGTGCGAGCGAAACTTTTGACGTGGATAGAAAGCTTGATTCTGGAATTTCTGCTTCTTCCTCATCCGTTTTGGTGGAAGTCTTGGAAAAATTATTTTCATCTTCAGTTGGTCGGAAAGCCGCAGATGAAATGCTGCTGGGATCTGGATCAGATTGGTCTGACCTGAATGGCATCGTTTTCTTAGATGTGATATTCTCACCTATGGGAAGACCATCTTCGATGTCGTCTTTCTCGGCAGGCGAAGAATACGTTGTTTCTTGGAGTGGTGGCAAATTCTTTGCAACATTTTCTCCGGAAGTAAAATTAGTTGCTTGGAATGATATCTTTGAGTTATTGTTGGTTTCTGGTAAGCTTGCTTTTCTTATCCGAGGCCCGAATTCCGTTCTTGGAGAAATGGTCACAGAGCCTAAAGAATCGGCTCTCGTCTTCAAGGACGGATAATTCACTGGTTTCGATAGAGAATCGTCAATATCATCACTCATTCTTACTGTGGTGATCGTCGACTTATTCACATCTGAGAACCGGCGACTTACCACGGGGCTATACAATTGTAGGGGTTCGTCATCTAGAGGTGAATCAGGTCGAGCAAGGGGTGCTTTCAGTACGGTTTTCGTACTGGTCGAAACATGAGCAAGTGAGTTTGACGATGCTGTTTGTGTATTCCGACAAGGTTCAGCTTTGGACTGCGTTCCACTCTGCTCGTAGTCCAAAGATGCTTTGATTACATCCAATATTGGTGCCGGGATGTTGTCTGGCTTAACTCTCTGACGGGATAGGCGAGGCTGGGTTGTACCCTCGGAGGACCTGCTGTTTGCAAAATTACCTGGAGCGGTTGATTTCTTAGAGGCAATTACACCTGTCTGTGAAAGTTCCTGAAAAAGAGGAAAAAAAGAAAGCATTTTTGATTTTCTGTTGGATGCTGGGATTTTACATTTCTGTTCTTTGTAAATGAGCGGTAGGGAGAAGAAGAAGGGAGGGATAAACAGTGAGTGACAAAGATAGAGGTGGAAGTACAGCGAGCAAAAGATGAGAGCAAAGAGGAGGGGGCAAAACGGGTAGAAAAGAGGAGGAGAAAAGGAGAGCATGTGGGGAGAAGAGCAAAGGGGGGGAAAGCAAAACGGAGAGGGGAGCAAAGGGGGAAGGAAAACAAAAGAGAGAGAGGAAAAAGAAGGGGAAGCGAAAAAAAGGGAGGAGAGAAAAGAAGGGAGGATAAGAGGAGAGGGGGAGGATAGCAAAGAAAGAGGAGGAGAGCAAAGAGAGGAGAATAGGGTTAGGAAAGAAAGGGGAAAGGAGAGAGGTAGAAACACAGAGGGCAAAAGATGAGAGCAAAGAGGGGGAGAAAAAGGGGGAGGATGGGGGAGGAGAGCAAAGGGGAAGGGAGCAAAGGGGAAGGGAGAAGAAAAGATAGGGGGGAGCAAGGGGAGATGAGAGCAAGAGGGGAGAAGAGCAGAGATGGGGAGGAGAGCAGAGATGGGGAGGAGAGCAAAGAAGGGGAGGAGAATAGGATTAGGAAAGAAAAGGGAAAGGGGTGGAAGGAAGGAAGGAGGAAGAGAGAGTGATATAAATAGATAAAGGGAGGGGATAGTGAGAGGTTAAAAAGAGGGAGAAGCTTTAAAACAAAGATGTTACACAAATGTTCCAATCATTTTATGGTTCGTACCTCCCGGACAATACCAGGTAGCCATGCTCGTTTTGGATAATGAAAAAAAAAAAAGAAAAAAAAACGGAAAGAGATGTGGTTAATGCGGAAATAAAGAGGAGACCATTTTTGGAATGACTTAAGGCAACATTCCATAGCCTTTTCAACTTCTCTTCAGGTAACATGTCAAGGTTTGGGCAGCACGAAAGGCGGAGGAGGGGGGGGAAAGGAGGGTAGAGAGGCGAAATGAAAGAGGGGAGGGGGTGAAGGCGAACTATGTTTTTAAAGTCTCATATTCAGTCTTTGCAATTTATGACAGATAAAAAAAGAAATGGTTGTCTTTGATGCCATCTGCTGCAAGCAGAAACATTCCCCTTCCCTTTCATATCACGATTCTATATTTGTGGCGTTCGTTTGCGTCTGGAGATGATGATGAACAACAATAATAAAAAAAATAAAACCCTATACTAAGATCATATGATCTTTCTTGAGTAAAATTTTACAACATTTATTAGTATAGAGAACAAAACCAAAGGAGGGTAAAAAAAAAAAAAAAAAAAAAAAAAAAAAAAAAAATCCAAAATATAACAATGCCCAGCGTTACCCGGTCATGCAATATGCTTAAACATGATATTTTAATTTTCGCAGATTGTATATGTATTATAGAATCAATCCTCTATTGATTATTATATATTACAGTGAATAATTTGCCCGGTGAACTAATCCACACACAAAAAAAATAATAATCTATATATCTATAAAAGTGAACGTGTCTGTGTACATTTCCCTACGCAATAACTGTTAGTTTTCACTCTACAGACTCGAAATTTGATATACAGGGTACTGAGATTTGGGAAAATCTATGTGATCCGTTTTCGGCCAGAAATTTGGCTGTTAAGGGGTCAAAGTTCAACGATTTGACCTTTGAGAACTTTACCAAACTCCTCTGCCAATTCTGGGTCTAAACACTTGAAATTTTAGATATAAGTTCCTTGGACATGGATCTAACTTAATAACTTGATTTGAGCCCAGAAAAATAAAAGTTCAGCTTTGACCTCAGGTTTTGTTACACTCTTACTCGTGGTAGACACTGTTGTGACAACATTTGATGTAACACTTGTTGTCACTGTAACAGGAGCTTTTGCTGATGTGTTACTGGTGGTACTGACCGATGTCCAAACACAAGTTAAAAAAATTTACCTTTTTTTTTTGTTTTTGTTTTTTTTGCTCAGCATACACCTCCAAACATCCGGGTAACGCCGGGCACCCATGCTAGTAATAATAATAAAGATAATGCCGTTCATCGAATTCTGTCTGTGTTTGTTTACAATATCACGTCAGCTAATCTTTGGGCTTGACGATGAATGCCCAGGAAAAGTCACTTCTGATTAATGTTTACTTTTAAAATATGCAAATGAAGAAATGGTACGTCTTTATGCTAAATTGAAATCATTAATAAGAAAAATTTGAAATAAGATGGTGAGGTACACCGGGGGCTTGAACCATTCGATCTGTAGTTGAATATTCTACCACTGAGCTATATATACAGATGACAATAGCTCTCTTTTTTTTTTTTTTTAAAAGTAGAAATGATTTGCTCAGAATTAAATCTCCCTCGTTTTGCTGAGAATTATCTCCCTTGGCTGGTATAATGTAAAATGTCACCCTGTGAAAATTGCATATATATTATTATAGTATCAATCCTGTATTGAATATTATATATTACAAGGAATAATTTGCCTGGGGGATTAATTCACAAAAAAGAATAAAATAAAAAAAATAATAACGATAATATCTGTTCCGTCTGCCTGGTTCCCTCCGGACTACAACTTGGATGTCTTCAAGTCCAATGTTAACAAATTCCTAATGAACCGCCCCCATAAGTAAACACTTCATCAAATCTCCACACTAACGTAATGTACTTGCAATAACCCTTATCCCTGAGTGGCTTCCGGGCCTTGATAAGTGGTGAGCACTGTGTAAAAAAAAAAAAAAAAAAAAAAAAAATCAAATCCCATCTGTGTTTGTTTACAACATCATGTCAGCTGATATTTAGGCTTGACGATGAATGCCCTGGAAAAGTCACTTTTGATTAATGTTTAGTTTTAAAATATGCAAACGAAGAAATGATTTGCAGCGATTTTAAATGGTACTCTACTTTTATCGTTAATTGAACTCATTGATAAGAAAAAAAAGGCTCGAACATTCTACCACTGACCAATCGGTCCTGGATATGACCTAAAACTATATCCAGTGGTGAGGCCCCAGCTTGCGGGCTTTAGGGAGTGCGGAGCCACCCTTTAATTGACATTGCTCTCAGATCCACTCTGACCCGGAGTGGTAGTACCTGTTAGGGTCCCAACTATGGGTTAAATAGAAACCGACTTGAAAACAACAAATATATTCTATTAAAAACACTTAGACACACTCAATCAACCAAGAACCACATCAGTCTATATAAAAACATAAGGTATTAACTACTCAAGAGTCAAAAGAATGAAAAGAATATGCTGTTGTCACAACCATAATAATGAGTGTCAGACCGTCGTGGATACAATGGTTCCTGGATATGACCTTAAACTATATCTGATAGTGAGGGCCCCAGTTTGCGGGCTTTGGGGAGTGTGGAGCCACCCTTTAATTGCCATTGCTCCCAGGTCCACTCTGACCCAAAGTGGTAGTACCTGTTAGGGTCCCAATTATGGGTTAAATAGAAACCGACTTGAAAACAACAAACATATTCCACTAAAAAATTTTTCTTCCGAATCTTTGGATTCGGGATTAAATAACCTGAAAAGGGTTGATATGCCGTAAAACAAAAACAAACAACCAACCAACCAACCAACCAGATGACAATAGTTCTTTTTGTTTCTAAGATGAAATGATTTGCTAAGAATTATCTTTCTTGGCCGGTGTAATGTAAAATATTCCCCTGTAAAAATTCTTTTTTATCCATAAGAAATGCAGACTATTTTTAGGATTGAATATTTTTCGATTTTCGATATTTATCGGATGAATTTCTGTACAAAACATTTCCAAGAACACTGCCAGACATAAATTAGCTTTGTGTGAAATTTGCAAAAGATAGGTTCAGCCATTTCGGAATCTATAAGGAAGAGACTCACACACACACAAAGTCACTTTTATATAATAGTAGAGATACATGTTACCAAATGTAAAATGAGTTATTCTTCTACATACCTGTGTTTTAACTTATTTTAAAGCGTTTGTTTCTTTTGAAACACAAGTATTATATTTCAGCTGTTTTCAAGTTCTTTAATGCTGAGTCATTTTGGTAATGTTTTTTTATGTTTCAAATTTTTTATTTCAAATATTTGTTTGTGGTGTTTGGTTTGGTTGTTTTGTTTTATGGCATATCAACCCTTTTTCGGTTATTTTGGAAAAATATTTTTATACTTCAAGTTGTTTATATCATCAAATTCAAATATTTATCCATTACTAGCAAGACCTGTGCCATCTTTCATCTACATATATATACTAGCATTTCAGCCCGGCGTTGCCCAGGTGTTTGAAGGTGTGTGCTAAGCAATAAAAGAAAAAAACGGCCAATTTTTTAAAACTTTGACCCCTATTATGATCCCTTAAAATTTATTGTTTTGGGCTCAAATCAAGTTATTAAGTTAGATCCATGTCCAAGGAACCTATATTCAAAATATCAAGTGTTTAGACCCAAAATTGTCGGAGGAGTTTGGTAGAGTTCTCAAAGGTCAAATTGTTGAAATTTGACCCCTTAATAGCTACATTTCTGGCCGAAAGCCAATCACGTAGATTTTCCCAAATCTCAGTACCCTATATATCTAACGTCGAGTCTGTAGACTGAAAATCAACAGAGTTATTGCGTAGGGAAATGTACACAGACACACACACACACAGACACGTTTACTTTTATAGATATATAGAGAGATTAAACAAAAATATATACATATACATGAATATATATGGAAACAATTTTGCGTTTACTATAACCTTATTACGCAAGTATAAATCATGTAGAATATCTGCATGAATATAATTACACGTAATAGTTAACTAAAGATGATCATCCCATAAGAAAACCGAAAAAACTAATAGGGAATTAATTAAAGTGAATGTTTAAAAGAATATGCAAATTAGCTAGATCTTTTGCAGATGAATGCAATTCCATGATCCATGTATAAGAAAATTGTATTTTCTTTTTAAATAAGTAGAAAATAGGGTTTTTAATATGAATATCAATGCACACAAAAGAAAAACGAATTTTTAGGAGTATATATATATATATATATATATATATATATATATATATACATATATATATATATATATATACATATATATATATATATATAAAAGGCAAAACGGGCGTGCGTGTTTCTGTATGTCCAAGAAAGGCCTTTTACGTGGGTGTTCTCGGGGGTGGGGGAGTACTATGTTTTAGAACTTTTTATGTACTCCCTAGATTATAATATCTACGATTTGCGAAGGGACATCGTTTCTAGATTTATTTTGATCGACTTTTACAAAATTTGCACTATTCATTCCTCTCGCTTGTTTGTGTTTTTCGTATAAAAGTGAAACCAATCGAAAGCGAAGTCAGCTTCCTGGCCTTTCGTGCCGTGCCGAGACGTCCAGAAAGCAATCAGCTTTGATCAATCTGGGGGGGAAACCCCTCATATCAGACAATTGCTATTCATTTGGACACTCCCTTTTTGTGAGCAGTTGGTTTTCTCCAACATTGTGGGGAAACCAATAAATGAAACGGCGGAAAGCTGAACTGTCAACTTTTTGATTAACATCGCTAAATTTGAACGCTTTTCACTTCCTATAGCTTCGTAGCGTAGCGGTAAGATGTCACGTTTTCTTTCACTTTCTTTTCTGCCTTCGTGTCATGGGTTCGAGCCTGCCTGCCTACTAACATTTTTTTTTCTTGTACACCTCCAAACACCCGGCCAATGCCAGGTACCCCCGCTAGTATGTAATATATCACTGCCGAGTATTCTGAACACTACCCTTAGCCAAAAGACCAAGAAGATATATTTTAGTTTCATATATGTATGTATATTACATTAAATAAAATAGACGGTCTTTTTTTTTTTTTTGTCTATTAATTCCATTTTTTATTCTTTCCAACTTCCGAATAACGGTCGTCACTTCTGGCAGGAACTGGCTGTTGCAATCGTCATATTTGTTGAAAGTATGAATACTTAAAAAAAAAAAAAAAAATATATATATATATATATATATATATATATATATATATATATATATTTCTGTGAATTAAAGGAATAAATTATAAGATGGTCAACATTAAATTATAAGATGGTCAACATTATGAACTTTGGAATATAGTGTTTTTTCATTTATTCACTATATATATATATATATATATATATATTGGAAAGTATTCATATTTTCAACAAATATGGCGATGACATCAGCCAGTTCCTGACAGAAGTGAAGACCGTTAATTGGAAGTTGAAAAGGATAGAAAAATTGAATTAAAAAACAAAAAAAAAAATATTTTATTTAATGAAGTGTGTGTGTGTGTGTGTGTGTGTGTGTGTGTGTGTGTGTGCGCGTGCTTACATTTTAATTAAAAACTCAAAGTCTACACTAGTCAGGGATACGTCCCTAACAACCAGTTCAACAGTTGGCTTTGTTGGTGTCAGACTGAGGTATAGCACTGTCCAGTTTTAGGAGGCCCATCCTCCCAGGGTTTACTTCTTTTGAAAAGGGATGAGTTATTAGCTAATCGCTTACTGTAGAATGCAGACGAAGCTGCTCAGGCATTTTTTTGTAGCTCAACATGCACTTCACCTAGTGTCTAATCTTCTACAAAGACTATAAATAAATATACGGCTGATTTTTTTTGTTGTTGTTTTCGTCTCATAAATTCTAATATTTTTTGTTTTTTCTTTTATCTTTTTTTTTTTATATAATGTATTATTCAGATACTAGCAGGACCTGTGGAAATTCCACAGGGGACTCATTCATATGCAATATATTGATGTTGGCATTCTGTAGATGTTCAGTGTAAATGGAGACGCTCTGATATTATTGTACCTATTTACTATGCCTCCCCACGGGACAGAGTTAGACACCAGGGTCGTTTTTTCACGTGGAGAAAAGGTACAAAAATAAAAAATTGTCTCAGTCGTGAAGGACTGATCCTCCACCGAAAGAAAACAAGAAATGGAAGTGCAGCATCTGAAGAACAGATATTACACTTTGATCTTGACCAAGCAGTCTTTCTAGACGCTCTGATAGTATTGTAGCTCTTTTGTTAAAACTGCAAAAGTATTTATCTAAGCTAGCAGGGACACCCGGCGTAGGCAAGTTATAAAATATGCTTAAATATGAGATTTTAATTCTTGCAGATTTCGTATATATTATTACAGAGTTAATGTTCTACTGATTTTTATATATTATAAAGTTGCGATTTCAAAAAAATTTCATCAGCTTGAATCGAAACTGGATCCCAAACTTATATATATATATAATTTTAGTTCCTTCAGCTATAATCGAAACCAAAACCAAAACTTAAGAAAAAAATAAATTACTAAGGTGCCATCAGCTAAAATCGAAATCGAAACCAAGACTTATGAAAAATTCTTGATAAAACTTTAAAAAAAAAAAAAAATAGATTATTGGAGTTCCATTAGCTATAATTGAAGTTGAAACCAAAACGTATGAAGAATTCTTGGTGAAATTAGTTATTACAAGAAATGGAAGTACATAACAATTAAACGACCCGGATATAAGCGTGACACAGAAAATAACACATACGCTATCGTATTAATATATAGACTAGTCCTTTTAGGCTGTTAAAAACAGGCAAAAGTTATGGCCCGTTGAATCAAGAAGATTGTTTTTACCAACTTGATTGTTGAAGATGTTTTAATCTGTGCTCATTTCTGCATTAAATACTAATCCCTATTAATACTAATCCCTATTAATACTAATCCCTATTAATCCCTAACCTTGAATGGATACCATAGTGCTTAGTTTGCTGCACCTTATAACAAAAGTTCATATAAAATTTCAGCCAAATCGGCCCAGTAGTTTCTGAGAAAACTTCTAGAATAAACATGGTATTTTTTATTTTTTTACTTTTTTACAAGGTAGTCGCCACTTATCAAGGCCCGGAAGCCACTCGGAGATAAGGGTTATTGCGTGTACAGTACGTTAGTATTGAGATTTGATAAAGTGTCTTACTTAAGGGAGTTCTTTATCAGGAATTTGTTTATGTTGGACTTGAGGACATCCAGGTTGTAGTCAGGTGGGAAACAGACAAACGGAACAGAGTTCTAATGATAAATCACTATTAATCCCTAGTTGTGCATCGAACGGCTACAATAATACTTGGTTCGCAGCACCTTATAACAAAAGTCCATACAAAATTTCAGCTAGATCGGTACAGTATTTTCTGAGAAAACGTGGAACGCACAGATAGACAGCAAGAAATATAGTATAGATATTTTCCTTTTTCTGTTTCGGAAAAGTCAATTTTTATGTCTTACCCCCTCTACAAGGGGAGATAAATCAACATGAAAGCCTAGCCATGTATCCAGTGCACATATGATTACCTGTGCATACTCAATGCATGCGTGCAGTTCCAGCAGCTCCAGACTCCCCCCTCCAGAAAGCAAAAACCCCATATTTGTCCCTTCTTCTAAAAGTGGGTTTTTAATTTCAAAACACCGCCAGTTACATGATTAATAGACACAGGGGTGGGACAAGAGCCCCCACCTTTGCCTGAAGCAGCCCCACCCTCCAAAGTCATATCTGGTTGGAACATTCTGGGTAAGCAACAGCAGAACATGCAAAACACCTTGACATCTGGTCCCAGCCTCCTTACCCTAACGTAAGCATGTTCGGGGTACGTGATGGGAGAGGAAGGGCGGGGAGAGGGGGGGGGGTAAGTCGATTACAAACACTGTTACATTTGTCCTCAGGGATGATAGAGAGGAGATAAAATGTCATATTATGGAGATGTATGTGAATTAGATGAAGAGGGAGCGAGAAACTTGAAGGAGAAAGAGAGAGAAAGGGAACGTAAGAGGGAGGAAGAGAGTGGAAATGGGGGATAAGAGAGGGAAAGAATGAGTAGGAGGGGTAAAGTGGGGCGAGAAAGAGAGGGCGAGCGGGAGAGAGCGAGGGCAAAGGAGAGAGAGCGGGAAAGAAGAGAGAGAGAGCAGGAGAAGAAAAGTAGAGAGAAGAAAAAAGGAAGGAAGAGAGAAAAGAAGAAAGAGGAGGGAGGAGGTAGAGAGAGGAGGGGTAGGAAGAGAGAGAAAGAAGAGGAAGAGAGGGAAAGAAGAGAAAGAAGAGAAAGAGAGGGAAAGAAGAGAAAGAGAGGGAAAGAAGAGAAAGAGAGGGAAAGAAGAGAAAGAGAGGGAAAGAAGAGAAAGAGAGGGAAAGAAGAGAACGAGAGGGAAAGAAGAGAACGAGAGGGAAAGAAGAGAACGAGAGGGAAAGAAGAGAACGAGAGGGAAAGAGGGAGAGAGAGAGAGAAAGAGAGAGAGAGAAAGAGGAAGAGAGAGAAAGAGGAAGAGAGAGAAAGAGGAAGAGAGAGAAAGAGGAAGAGAGAGAGAGAGGAAGAGAGAGAGAGAGAGGAAGAGAGAGAGAGGAAGAGAGAGAAAGAGAGAAAGAGGAAGAGAAAGAGAGAGGAGGAAGAGAAAGAGAGAAAGAGGAAGAGAAAGAGAGAGGAGGAAGAGAAAGAGAGAGGAGGAAGAGAAAGAGAGAGGAGGAAGAGAAAGAGAGAGAGAAAGAGGAAGAGAGAGAAAGAGGAAGAGAGAGAAAGAGGAAGAGAGAGAAAGAGGAAGAGAGAGAGAGAGAGGAAGGAAGAGAGAGAGAGAGAGAGAGAGAGAAAGAGGAAGAGAGAAAGAGGAAGAGAAAGAGAGAGGAGGAAGAGAAAGAGAGAGAGGAGAACGAGGGATAGATATAAAAAAAAACAGAAAAAGAAAGAAAAAAAAGTGAGCAATAAAAAAAATAGAAAAAAAAGTGAAAAAATTTGTTCAACAGAAAACGTTAAATTGTCATCTTCATCATTTGATAAAAAAACAAACTTATTTTTTGGGATCCAAACTTATTTTGATTCATTTTACATCTTGCCAATTCTTTTTATTTTTCTTGTTTAGGGCGGAGAGATAATCCTCCCGCGCATTAATCTCAAAGCAGGTGCTTGTTATTTTTTAATTGTTTTTATTGCAAACAATTTCTTATCACATGCATCCAAGCATCTATATTAAAGGCTTTGTCCGTCATTTTTTAATTCGAAATTGCATTTTCATGAGTGTCACTCCTCAGTAAGAAAAATGTATACATTGTAGTCTACATTGCACTGTAGAGAACTTACTATTTATTTTATACAATTATTTTTCTATATAACTAGCCTGGGTACTCGGCGTTGCCTGGGTGTTTGGAGGTGTGGGTTGAGCAAAAAAAAGAAACAAGTGGTAGTAGACTTGTACCGCGAAGGAGGAAAAGAACATGAAAAAAAAACAAAAAAAAAACGTAACGTCTTTGCTGTAGCGCCCATGGCCAAACCGAAAGTGACGTAGGACTAAATTAAGGCTAGACAATCGAAAACAGGGGATGACTTTCGAAAATGTCGGCGAAAAAAGCGACCCCTCCCTGTACAAAAGTGCCCAGTTGAGGGTGAAGGAATTAATGCTTTTGGCCAATTTTTTGATATTTGCCGTCCAAAGGATGGTGCTTCAAAACGATACCAATCTCGTGAAAAGCTATCGCCTCTGTCGAAAGTTTTAGGCAGATATACACACATAAATACATACATACATTTGAACAGACAGGTGAGATTTATATCATAGACTAGCGGCAGGTACCCGACATTGCCCGGGTGTTTGGAGGTGTGTGTGTTAAAAAAGACGTTGGTCGGGTGTTTGGAGATGTAAAAAAAAAAAAGGGGGGTTTTAGTAGGCAGGTAGGATTGAACCATGAAACCTTGACGCGAAGGTGGAAACGAAAGGGGAAAAAAGCCAAACACCTAACCATCTCGGCCACGAGGGAAGAGGAATTGATAAGCGTGTTAAAATAAGTTTTATAAAGCGAAATAAACAGGTGCGAGGAAGTGGCGTGGTGTCTGACCTAGTTTTGCGCTGCAAACCAGTTACTGTTTCCCCCCACTTTTCGAAGACGCGGCGAGCTGGTAAAAACTTGGGCAAATTAAATACACACGTGACCTCTGTTCTTAAGTTGTAGATATTATGATTTAGACGTGATATAAAAAGTTTTAAGAAGGAATGAGCCGACCGAGAAGGCCGACGAAAAAAGCCTTTTGCGGACATACACAAAAAGCGAACATACATACATACATACATACATTTTCGCTTTTATATTTATACAAGATGACTTCCATTAAAGTTTAAAATGCAAAAGTCAAGTATCATGTTTCAATTGTGCTCTAAACAGAAACATTAATTTCGAACGCGCCCCTGTCATATCAAAGAACCTACTGTCTTTCGACTTGTCTGATAATAAAACTTTCGACTTGTCTGATAATAAAACTTAAGTTTAAGGATTTTTCATTATTATAATTTGTTTAAATTTTTGATGAATCAATAGATGCTGTAATTCAATTTATTTTAAGCATCACATTTTTCATACACACATAGATAAATAAATACATGCACATATACATGCACACATGCATAAATACATACACACACACACATAAATAACCTCCTCAGTGACATGCAACATGGTTTCTGTTCTGATCTACAACAGATGTGCTAACAGTTATATCTCATCGGATTAGCGAAACTCTCCACGGAAGCTTCCTTTCTAGGGCAATTATCTTTGACATATCAAAGGCTCTTGATAGGTTATGGCATAAAGGTCTACTCCACAAAGTCTCCAGCTACAGTATAGCTGGAAATGTCTTTTCAATTATTAAACCATTTCTCTCTGATAGGTTCATAAGAGTAGTGGTCGATGGGCAGAAATCAGAAGCTCACAGTATTAATGCTAAAATCCCTCAGAGGTCCATCCTGGGCCCAACGTCAATGACCTCCCAAATCACATTCTAAGATCATTCGTAAATATTTATGCTGACGACACTACCATCTATGGCAACACTTCAAAGGCCGTGAACAATCAAGTTCTTTCCAATTCTTTCTTCTGCGATCTTGATCACATGGTGCAATGAGGAAAGAGGTGGTTGGTTAATTTTAATGCGTCTAGAACCAAGCTTCTATCTTTCCATAATCAATGCTCTGATCCCCGTCTGGGATCAATTGAAATGAATGGTTCTCGTCTTGGGGAGGCTCCATGTTTTGACAAGCTTCTAAGTCTGACCTTTACTCTTGATCTGAGATGGATCTCATACATCAAATCTGTTGCCAAGGCTGCTGGAAAAATGGTAGGATCGTTCTACCACTCCAGCAGATATCTCATTGTTAATGCAATTCTCTATCTATATAAGAGCCAAGTACGTCTAAGGACGGAGTACTGTTTTCACATCTGGGCAGGAGCTGCTAGACGCAGCCTATCCTGCCTTGACAGAGTTCAAACCAGACTTCATAGCCTAGTGAGGGGCTGCCCTTTCCTTTTCCACAGAACAGAAGTTGCAAGCCTGTCTCTGCTTTTATTGTTATTTTCATGGTAAGTGCTCGTCTGAGCTTTAATTTAGGGTCCTCCCCTTGACTTTCACAAAAAACACTCGTCTAGTTGAAACCACCATCAATAATTTTCCCCACTCTTTATCTGTGCCGAAACCTAAACGTAGATTCCATGAACAAAGTTTCTTTCTTAGAACTGCACGCCTGTGCAACTCTCTTCCATTTCCCTGCTTTCCAACTGATTACGATATGGTCGTCTTCAAGTCCAACATAAACAAATTCTTGATGAGCCCTCCCCCTTAAGTAATCCAATTTACCAAATTTCCACTATTAACGATTACTATATTTTCCTCATTGACTTCCGTACACTCGTTTACATATATTTATCCTCGAGTGGCTTCTGGGCTTTGATAAGTGGTGACTCCTTTGTAAAAAAAAAACAAAAAAAAACATGTATGCACACACATATACATTCCGTTCCTCGCAGTCCTTCATGTCTAAAGATGACCAAGCATATATACATTACATGCTTACAGACATACATGCATTCACACATACATTGCATAAATACATGCATACATTGCATAAATACATGCATAAATAAATGCATAAATACATGCATGCATTGCATAAATACATGCATACATTGCATAAATACATGCATAAATAAATGCATAAATACATGCATATGTTGCATAAATACATGCATACATTGCATAAATACATGCATACATTGCATAAACACATGCATACATTGCATAAACACATGCATACATTGCATAAATACATGCATGCATTGCATAAATACATGCATACATTGCATAAATACATGCATACATTGCATAAATACATGCATACATTGCATAAATACATGCATACATTGCATAAATACATGCATACATTGCATAAATACATGCATACATACACGCAAGCATACGTTTACTCATACATCCATTCATTCATAAATACACGTGTGTACGTTTTCGCGCGCGATGATGCTAAAATATACGCTATAGCATAAACTGAAATAATAGGAGACAGAATGTATGAAAAACAGAAAGTAAGACAATTTCTTTTCTTTTTTTTTTTTTTTTTTTTTTAAATATTTCCTTTCTATTCATACACATATAAATTCTCTTCAGGTTGCCGTCCTATAAATACTTTGTTTTGTAGCATGTGTACTTGATTGAAGAACAAACGTTGTCAACCGTTTGTATCAGATTTTTAGAGATAGTCACGCATGACAAATTTAAAACTACGAATGTCTCGTGTCGTCGTCGTCTTCCATGTGTTTCGCTTTAGTTTTTATTTCTTACTGACGATCTGTGATATAATGGTTTCGATTGAATCTAATTGTTTTTTAAAGTTTGTCTCCTTTTGAAAATCCGGTTCCGCTTGGATTCTTCCGAGATGGAATCCATCAAAGAATAAAGATATTTACTTTGATCTAAATTTCTCCAACCAAAAAAGATGATGCCGAGATAAAAATGAATTAACACACACAGCACTTTTAAGTATAGAAATGGAATATAGATAAAGAAAGGGATATCTATATCATTCTGATGAATTAGGGGCGAAATAGATAAAATGAAATTTGCCACATGAAGGTCGAACGACGGCATTATGAATACGCATGCATAACGTAATAGCTATTGGTTCATGTTTTAATTTTTAGCCTTGCACCAAACATGTCTTTATAGGTCAGGCATTAATGTCAGAGGAAAAAATAAATCATAAGCTAAATGTTTTGGTTTCTATTCTCGGTGGTGGCGCACAAGTTATTATTTTTAAATCGTTACTATATATGGAGTCCAATATAATCTATACATATAAAAGCCAAAATGTATGTTTGTGAGCGAGTGTGTGTGTGCATTTTTTCTGTATGTCCGGCAAAGGCTTTTTTTGGGCTGGTTCTCGGCTTGCTCGATCATTCTTATAACTTTTTATATGCTACCGAGATTATAATATCTAAAATTTACAAAACGACGTCATAAATATTTCTTATTTCAGCGACTTTTGTCTTACAAAATTCGCGCTGGGAATTCGTTTTCTCTGCTATTGCTATGGTGTGATATTTAACCTCGAAAACCACCTGGGTTTTAAACGTTTATTTTCGACTCTTCTCAAGTCCCTGCCTTCATGGCATCATGCTATGTCATCAGACTATTAACCTCAAGGCTTCGGGTTCGAGCCTACCTCCCTCCCAAAACTTTTTTCACTGTTTTTTCTTTTTGTTCGTTTTTTTAAATATTTAAACAGAGTTTTGTTTTGATCTAACCCCTTCCTCCCACACACACACCTACAAACACCGCCGGGTACCCCCGTTAGTATAATAATAAATACGAAATCTGCATTAATCAAAGTATCATATTTAAGTATATTTTAAAACCAGGCAATGCTGGGCGGCCTGCTAGTAGGAGGTTCTTTACTAGTGTCAGACGTGTCCATGATGCTATATTTCGGGATATCCTCCCTTCGTCAAGCACATGTTTGACTGACTTTCAAATGAAAACATCTCATTATGAAAATAGAGTGGAAGATTTCTTTTCAAAGTCATTTAATACAGCCACAGAAGGGTGGTTGTCTGACTTGCTATTTGCTTTGTCCTAAACACTTGAAATGGTTTCATCCAACATTTTTTCTTTCTAAGTTTTTTTTTTCTTATTGCTCTCTAACATTTGTGACAGGATGGATAGATATTTATTCATATACAAATTGAAAATGCACATTTTTTTTTATTATATAAAAACAATAAGGAACAATAAGGTCAACTTACTTGATTTTGGTCTCTGTCTTTCACATCTGAAAAGGAAAGAGGAAAAGAAAATGAAATCATAATGAAAAAAATTAATACAAAAACGCTAGCGTTACTAAAGAAAACAGAAAATATATACTTTAAATGCTAATCTGCGACTTGATAAGCAATAAAGGGAGATAATTTTGCACGTGAATGGCTTGATTATCTTCCTTGATTGTCAAGAGATTAGTATTTAAAGTATATATTTTCTGTTTTCTTTTTCTGGTGTTTTTTTTGTACGAATTTTACTTAATTTTGCATGTGAATGGCTTGATTAAGGGAAATTTATACAAAAAACACATTAATAAAGAAAAAGGAAACAAAAATTATAATTTAAACCATCAAGGGAGATAATTTTGCATGTGAATGACTCGATTAAGTCAAATTTATACAAAAGTAGATTAAGAAAAAGAAAAATTATAATTTAAACCATCTAGGGAGATAAAAGAATCATTCACAGGTAATATGAATTACGACAAATACATTGAAGACATTGCCAAAGCTGCTGAAAAAAAAGGTGAGCTCACTCTACAGTGCTAAAAAAACAACTCGCACCTGACAGTGTAGGGTAACTCTCCAAAGCCACCACAGCTGCTGCATCGACCATTAGTCTATCCTGCTAAGAGACGATTAAAAAAAAGTCTCCGATCTAACAGATCCTGCACTATTAACTAAGCTCCAACCACTGTCCCATCACTGCACCTGTTTTACAAGTATAAATCAATGTCTTTATCTTTCATTAAAGTCTATTCTTTTGTACGGCATAATCGTGTTAACGCACCAGTTCCCGTCAGATTACCAAAGTCAAACAGCGATAAGCTTGGCCAGTAGCAGATGGTTGACCATTTGGGAAGGCTAGGCACTGTATGTACTGCGCTAGATATAGAAATCTCCAGGCTGGTATCTGGGGGGGGGGGTTTAATTCACTGGGAGAGATGCACCCTCAGTTTTCGATCTGCATCTGGAAGAAGGAAAACTGATGTACAACCTTACGGTCTAACGTCTGCTGTCTCGTGGCAGCCACTGCACCGACTGAGATTAGCAGTTGTACGAAAAAGTGCGGTTGGTTCTGCACAAAGCCTTCACCGCTATAAACAAATCATCTGTATGAGTTT
>NC_136525.1:52680857-52710857 GCF_053919585.1 Euprymna scolopes | reverse complement strand
ATGAACAAAGCTTCTTTCTTAGAACTGCACGCCTGTGGAATTGTCTTCCGTTTTCCTGCTTTCCGGCTGACTACAATATGGTTGTGTTCAAGTCTAACGTAAACAAGTTCTTGATGAGCCGTTCCATATAAGTTATCAAATTTACCAAATTTTCATTACTAATGATTACTATATTGTCCAATTTCTACTGTACACTCTTTAACCCTTATCCTTGAGTGGCCTCTTGGCCTTGATAATGTGGTGATGCGTATGTAAAAAAAAAAAAGAAAAAAAAAGTGAGTTCCACAACTTTTCAGTCCTTGAAATAGGAAGCTGCATCCCAATGAGGTATTAAAGTAGCGAATGTGTGTGTATTTGTATAAATGTGCGTGTATGCGTATATATATGCAAGCACGTGTGTATGTGTATATATGTGTATGCGTATGAATATGCAAACGTGTGTGTATGTGTATAAATATGTATGTGTGTATGCATATGTGTACGTATGCGTATAAATATGCAAACACGTGTGTATGTGTATAAATATGTGCGCATGCATATAATATGTGTATGTATGCGTATAAATAGCGCGTGTGTATGTATAAATATGTGTACGTATGCGTATACATATATGTGTACGTATGCATATAAATATGCAAGCGCGTGTGTATGTGTATAAATATGTGCGTATGCATACAATATGCGTATGTATGCGTATACATATGCAAGCGTGTGTGTATGTGCATAAAAATGTGTATGTATGCGTATGAATATGCAAGCGTGTGTGTATGTGTATAAATATGTGCGTATGCATATATATATATATATATATATATGCAAGCGTGTGTGTATACATTTCTTTTTTATGTTGCATCTTACTTTAGTCGAAGTTCTCAGAAATCAAGGGACCCCCCTACCTGGGGCTAACACTTGAACTCCATATGAGATACATAGATATTCGAATGTTCCATTAAAGTTCTTTATCTCTCAAACACTGAGTTAGTAAAGAAATTGAGAACATAATTTTCCTCTCCCCTCTCTCTTTCATAGGTTGCAGTATCTCTTATATTGGTCTCTTGGTCTTACTGGATTCCAGGATTAAAATTTATCTAGTCTGGTGGAGCATCTTGCTTCGTGCTGTTACTTGAGGCAATATTACTTGGAGAAGGTGCACCATTCCTGTGGGTTAATCGTAGAAAAGAGATCTTATTTGGGCAGCGAATACCATGTGCTTTTAAATATTTGGCCAGGGTTTACTTCTTGGGAAAAGTATCCTCATGCCAGGTTGTTCTGACAAACCCCTGTACAGAGAGGCTTTAGAGACTTGAGGATAGTGTCTAGTAGGCATTCAAGTTCTCTCTATAAATGTGTGTGTGTGTATGCATATAAATATGCTAGTGCTATTTCAGATTGTACCTATTTACTATGCCTCCCCACGGGACAGAGTTAGACACCAGGGTCGTTTTTTAACGTGGAGAAAAGGTACAAAAATAAAAATTGTCTCAGTCGTGAAGGACCACTCCTCCACCGAAAGAGAACAAGAAAATGAAGTGCAGCATCTGAAGAACAGACACCACACCCCGATCTTGACCAAAAGGCCAAACATTTTTTCAGATTGTAGCATCAGGGAAAAACTAAATCATTTTTTTTTTTTTATGGAAATCGCTCCAGACATAGCATGAAGCTACTAGATGTAAGGGGCTAACAGGAATGAAAGAAAGCTACTAACGCCCGAAAGTATCCTGTACCTCTACAAGGCCACCATTCGCCCATGTATGGAGTACTGTTGTCATATTTGGGCTGGTGCATCTGCTACCAGTCTCTCGCTCTTAGACAAGGTTCAAAAGAGAATCACCAAGCTGATAGGTCCTGAACTGTCATCTAAGCTTCAGCCTCTGCCCAATCGACGAAATGTAGCATCCCTCTGCTTGTTCTACAAGTATTTTAACGGTGAATGCTTTGACGAACTGCAATCACTTGTATCTCCCTCGACGTAAATACCCCCCCCCGATAAGCAGCAAAATCCCACCCCTTCACAGTTCAGATCCCTAGATCTCAGAGAGCCTTCTACTTCTTTCCCAGAACCGATAGACTTTGGAATTCCTTTCCGGGTTCCTGCTTCCCCAACTGTACTGACATGCAGAAGTTCAAGTGTAACGTGAACCGACATCTTGCTGCCAAACTCCCTACATAGTACCCCTGTAGCTTATGTTCCTGATAGTAGCCCCCTACATCAAAGTGGCAACGTGCCTTGTTTGGGGTGAAAATGTAATAAAAAAAAAATTAAAAAAAGATGATCGTTTCAAAGACATATTTATCTATTTATTAAATATTCATATGCACACGCGAGGCAAGTGCTCGACTGAACTCTAATCTATGGTTCTACCTTGCCAAACTTTCACAAAAACACTCAACTAACTACAACCACTACATGATTCCCACCCCCACTCTCTATCTGTGTCTAAACGCAGATTCCATGAACAAAGCTTCTTTCCCAAAACTGCACGTCTGTGAAACACTGTTCTGCTGGCCTGCTTCGCGGCTGAATACAACATTGTTGTCTTCAAATCCAACGTAAACAAATTCTTGTTGAGCCGTTCCCATAAATAATCAAATTCTACTCAATTTACACAATTAACGACTACTACACTACCACCTTACATTCATCAACCATTATCCTCGAGTGGTATTCGGGCCTTGATAAGTGGTGACTCCCAAGTTAAAAAAAAAAAAAAAAAAAAAAAAAAAAAAAACATACGGAAATATGGTTTAGAATTTAAGCAATGCAAATTGATTGAAATTTTTTTTATTTTATTTTTTATATGATTACTTGATCACTGCCCCTTAATGCCCGGAGGTCACTCTAGGATGAGGGTTAAGGAGATGGTAAGACAACATGATCAGTAATGGTGGAACTTGGATAAGGCTGGAGTACGGCTCAAAAGGAACTTATTTACATTAGATTTGAAAAGGATCAGTCAAGAAGCAGTTCTGTGGTACTGTGTTCCACAGACTGACACTTCTAGGAAAGAAACTTTGTTATCTTCAAGTCCAACATAAACAAATTCTTGATGAACCGTACCCTTAAATAATCCAATTTACCAAATTTCCACTACTAACGATTACTACGAAATTATCTCATTGACGACTGTACACTCAATAACCCTTATCCTCGAGTGGCCTCCGGGCCATGATAACTGGTGATCCCTAGGTATAAAAAAAAAAAGAAAGAAAGAAAAGAAACTCCACTTACGGAATTCCCAGTTTTAGGCATATATAGAGATTGAGCGTTGTTATAGATAAATGAGCATTCGTTGTGAAAGTTTTTACAGGCAGGGCCATAGATTGGAGTTCAGTCGAGCACCTACCATGAAAATAACGATAGAGCAGAGAGAAACTCGTAATGTCTCTTCCATGAAGAAGAGGGAGTAGGGAAGTGAAAAGCTTCTCAACCACTAAATATGAAAGACGGTTTTGTACCCTGTCAGGGCAGAAAAGGGGGTACTCTTTGAAGTTCCACCCCAGATATAGCAACAGTGCTCCATCTTAGGATGTATTTGACTCTTGCACGGGCGGAAGATTGTGCTGGGAGTGAAATTCAAACACAATCTTTAACGCATATACACACAAAATCATAGGCACATATATTTTAACACATCCATACAGACACATCTATTCATAAACATTCGGACAGGTGCATATATATATGTCTAGCCGCACTGATGAGCTGTGAAACAGCGAAACAGTACTGTATGTGGATGACTATATATATATATATATATATATATATATATATATATATATAATTGTGATTAGTTTTTTTTTGGAAAAAGAATTCCAGCAGAGTGCTCAATTAAAAGGAAAATCCAAATTTTAAGAGCGTACTTATATTTTGTGTAAGAGACGAATATTGGCTGAAGAGAGCTTGATAAGGATACCTTAAACGGGCCTTATTATCGGGCTTGAAACCGACGGTACCAATGACCTGTCTCAACTAACAACTTTCTGTACACAATATATATATATATATATATATATATATATATTGTTTACAGAAAGTTTTAGATGAAATAAGTCAATGGTACTGTCGGTTTCAAACCCGATAGTTAGGGACCATTTTAGATACCCATATCACGCTCTCTTCAGCCACTACTCACCTCAAGATGAGTATTGGCTGAAGAGAGCTTGATATGGGTATCTAAAACGGTCCCTCATTATCTAGTTTGAAACCGACGGTAACAATCACTTATCTAATCTAAAACTTTCTGTAAACAAAATATAAATACGCTCTTATCTTCAGATATTCCGTATAATTGAGCACTCTGCTGGATTTCTTTTTCCAAAAATAATTTTTTTTTTTTTCTACTATTATATAAAAGAAACCATGTGCATGTGTGAGTTTGTTTCTTATAGACTCCAAAACGGCTGGGACGATTTTTTTATAAAATTTCACACGAATGTACTTTATGTGTCCGGCAGTGTGCTTAGATAGGTTTTGTATTGGAATGTCTTTGATAAGTATCGATAATCGATAATTGAAAAAATCTGATGAAAGAAGAAACAGACAATTTGGACACTCTTACACAGCCTAACATCACAAGTGCATTTGAGACGCTTTGATATAACTAGGTCGCGTTCGAAATGAATGTTTCTTTTTATAGCACAATTGAAGTATGATACTTGACTTTTCCATTTTAAATTTTAATTCAAACCATTATATTTAAAAAATAATTTTATGAAATCCACAGTAGGTTCTCTACAGTGCAATGTAGACTACAATGTATTGCGGATTAAGTCATTGTGGGGAGGCATGTGACGCTTCTTTGCAGAGAACCACGATGGCTCCCCAACTTGAGAAGGCAATCAATCGAATTGATTTAGAAATCGGCGATTTCATCGATATCGATGATGATGATAAAAGTATGGGGGAGGGGCTTAGGGTTAGGGGTAGGGTTAGGGTTAGGGTGAGTATATATGAGAAGCAAGAGAATTTAAACTTAAATAAAAACTTATTCCATCATCAAATCAATAAAAGAAAAAATCTCTAGGCCAAATGCTTCTCATCATAAGAGAAGAGCAAGGCAAGTTTATGACTTGACAAAAACATTCATTGATTATAATTAAATTCCGGGCAACATCGGGTCTCCTTGCTAGTACATATACATACATATATGTGTGTGTGTGTGTGTGTGTATATATATATATCTATAATATAAAGCTGAATGTGTGTGTGTGTGTGGTCACGAATAGGCTCCTATATGGTTGACTATTTTAAAAAACTGATTACATATAATGATAGAAGATGTATCGAGACACAGGAATGGGTATGTTTGATCTGGCAGAACGGTGGTTCATTAAAATTGTGGGGTCTGCGTTCGCGCCTGGTCCACAAAGTATGGAAATAAAAAATTTAAAAATTAAAAACAAACGTTTACAAGTGTTTTTTGTATAGATGTACATAAAAATACTTTGATAAGTATGTTTTAACTTAAATAGGGATGGTATAATAAAATTGTGGGGTCTGCGTTCGCGCCTGGCCTCCATAGAATGGAAATAGGCACACGCTTTAATAAAGATTTTTCATACCTATCTGCATAAGTATACTTTGATAATTATGTTTCAGTTTGCAGAAATATGGTATGATAAAATTATGGGGTGTTCGTTCGCACCTGACCTCCATAGAATGGAAATATGTCACAAAGTTTAACAAGGTTTTTTTAATATAGATCCATAGAATATTGTGATAAGTGTTTCAGTGTGAAAAGGTATGGTATAATAAATTATGGGGTTTATCTATTTTATTTTTACTTTCATCATATTTTTCTTTGGTTTTGATACATCCAAATTCGAAGCTATCTCATTACATTATAACCTATCATACTTTAATAAATCAGAGTCCATTTTCTGTAGGCTGTTTTTGAACCCAGTCAGCGACGGGTACTTTTGCTAGTTTATATATATATATATATATATATATATATATATATATATATACATATGAGGGGGTTAGAACAGTAGTCTAAAGAGCAGAGTGTATTTTAATGTGACAGTAAAATCACTAATGTAATTAAAATACAAGAAAAACAGTGTTCGTTGTAATGCATATATATAAGCTCGATAGGCATATATATCCTAGAGCTATTTTAATATTTAGTTAGATGATAATTAAAATTAAAAATCGGTTTCATAAGGAGGAACAAAACAAAATCAATAAATTGTACGATCGTTTCGGAAACGATGTTTTTATTGAGATAGACACTAAGCCATGGACAATGATTTTAACATATAGTTTTTTGAAACAAAGTCTCCTCATCAGCAAAGATATTGGGTGCATTTTTTTTTAAAGACACCAAAAATAAACCTAGCATTTTTTTTAAGCAAGGCAGATGTATCTTATAATGGTTCTCCTTTTAAAATTCCTAAGTATCATCATCAAAGCATTCATTTGGATGGTAAATGTAGCTTCATAAGCTAGGTTTATTTTAATTTTTAATTATAAAGTATCAATCATCTTACTAAATACATTATATATATATATATATGTATATATATATATATATATATATATATATATACACACTAGCATTTCAGCCCGGCGTTGTCAGAGTGTTTGGATGTGTATATTGAACAAAAAAAAAAAAAAAAAAAATGAGAGTAGGAAGGCAGGCTCGAACCCGTACCGTGAAGGGGGAAAATAACGGGGGAAAAAACCTGACGTCTATGCTGTTACGACCACCGCCACACCGGAAGTGACATTTTTTAAAATAAAGGCTAGACAATCGAAAGGAGAGGATGACTTTCAAAAATATCAGCGAACCCCCCCCCCTCCTTGTAGAAAAGTGCCTCGTTGAAGGTGAAGTTATTAATGTTTTTAACCAATTTTTCGATATTTGTCGTCTGAAAGATCGAACTTCAAAACGATATTGATCTTGGTAAAATCCGTCGCCTCTGTCGAAAGTTTTAGGCAGACATGCAAACATGCATACATACATTTATATATTGGTAACAAAAATTTTTTGACCCAACCCGATGAAAAAGCTTGCCCTATCTCTGAATACCCTTTATGTAAAATTTCAAATGTTTAGACCAGAAATTGTCTGAGTAATTTGGAAGAGACCGTAGAGGTATTTATTTTTAAACTTTGACCCCTATTATTACCCCTTAACATTTATTGTTTTGGGATCAAATCAAGTTATTAAGTTAGATCCATGTCCAAGTAACCTATATCTGAAATTTCAAGTGTTTAGACCCAACATTGGCGGAGGAGTTTAGTAGAGTTCTCAAAGACCAAATCGTTGAACTTTGACCCCTTAATCGCCAAATTTCTGGCCGAAAACCGATCACAAAGATTTTCCCAAATCTGAGTACCCTGTATATCCAATTTCGAGGCTGTAGACTTAAAATTAAGTTATTGCGTAGGGAAATGTACCCAGACACGCAGACAGACACGTTCACTTTATATATATAATGTCTGATTAATTGCAGGTAAAGAAAAGGGTTGGGTTTGGGTGGATGTAGAATATAAAGTGTTTTTACGTATTTACCCAGGGCAAACAGGACTTTAGAAAAGAGTTTTTAAAGAATACGAAAAAAATAAAAAGAAAAAAGAAAAAGAAAATAACGTTCTTTTTTAAATAATTGACTTTCTTCATTTTTGAAATTCCCACGGGTGAAGGTAGAATTTTTTTTTTTTTTTTCTTTTTCTAAGTAAATATTTTTATCTGATTTTGACCAAGTGAAAATGTCCCAAGTATTGCGAGATTAATTTCTGGCACGTTCTATCTTCTATCTTCTTCTATTATATAAACTCGCAGGGAGTACCCGGCATTGCCCGGGTGTAGGATATTGGCACAAGAAAGAAGCGTTGTTAAGAATGACTTCCATGTGGTTAAAATAACAAAAAAAAAAAAGATAGAGAAAAGGTGGGTAATTAGTTTTCCACGCTAACCATTAGGCCAAAGGCGATAGCGAATTCAATGAGTTGGTAATTAACTTTTGCCTTGGTGGAGGATATTGGCACAAGAATGGAATAATAAAAAAAAAAGGATAGAGAGAGAGAGGTGGGATCGAACTTGAAAACGTAGGATAATTAGTTTTCCTCTCTACCCATTATGCTAAAGAGGATAGTGAATTTAATGAGTTGAAAATTAACTTAAGACTCATAGGAGTTGCCACGCATGTGCAGAAATGGACGTTGCTTTAAAACTTTTACCTGGGGCCAGGTAAGCTTCCTGATTTATTAAATGCTGGTTTTAAACCTGGCTGGGAGCCAGGTAAGCTTCCTGCTTTCTGTCATTTGCGTTTGAATAGTTTCGCTTTATTATACAAAAAAGACAATCAAACACTCGAGACGACGATATGGTGGGAGTTTTTTTTTTTTTTTTTTAACTCAATCCAAAAAAAAAAAAAAGAAAAGAAAAGAAAAAAGAAAGAAACGGTGTCTGTTTGCGAATTTCAGATATTATGATCTTGGAAATATAGGAAAACTACTTGCGGAATTGAACCGACAACGGAAACTCAATCTGAAAAACATTTCGCGGACATACCCAAACGCTCACGCCCATTTTGCCTTATATATATATATATATATATATATATATATATATATATATATATATAATTTAAAGGAGATTAGAATAATAGTCTAAAGAGCTAAGTGTATTTTAATGTAATAGTGAAATTACTAGTTTAATTAACATACAGGAAATGCTCGTATTATATATATATATAATATATCATATATATATATATTATATATATATATATAATATATATATATATTATATATATTATATATATATATATATATAATATATAATATATATATATATAATATATATATATATAATATATCTCTCTATATATAATATATATAGATCTCTATCATTCCAGTAATTATAGGAGCTAATAAACTCATGAAAAATAATTTAAAAAAAAAAAAAATACCTGGCAAATATACCCAGTGAACCAAGTGCACCAGAGATACAAACAATTGCACTGAAAGGGACGGTTAGAATCTTAAAAAGGTCTCTCTCTGTAGCGATGTATGAGATAGCAGGTAAATCTCTGGCATCCCGTAGGATGCCCCATCCCCAGCTTTCATTTGGGAATATTACCATGCGTTGATTGTACGTACATGATTTTCCGGAATTTTTTTTTTTGTTCATCACCGATGCCGTTACTATTGTACATAAAAATAAGCGATTAAATATGTAACCCCTTGCTACGCATAAAACACTCAGTCTAGGAAGTGGCCATTTTGGAAGCAAACCACATGACGTGACCGTCTGACGTAGAACTTAATTATCGATTGATTCCTTGCGCTCTCTCTGCACACAAACTTTCTAACTAGTATGGAACATTTCCAAGTGTCTGACGCATCTGCAGACCAGGTTGTCCATGTCGTGGAACTAGAAAGATGCAAACCAGGTAAACATGGATTATTTTTGCGGGGAAAAAATTGAAGGCACACATATTTACAGAGTTTGGCTTCTTTTAGCGAGACAGATATCAAATCGCCATTATTAAAATGCCGATTCATCATTATATTTTTCAAAGTTAACCTTTTTTTTTTTACTTAATCCTGAGAGTAGCTTATCATTATCAGCGTCCCTGCTGTTTGACCAGAATTCGTACAGATTTTCTATGACCACTTTCAATGAATTTTCAAGGCTTTTCAAAGTTTTTTCGAGGCCTTCAAAACAAAATTAAAGTTTTCAAAACAAAATTTGATACATGAACATAATAATAATATATATAAAAATAATAAACCAAAACAGTTAATTTAAAAAAAATTTTTTTTTTCCATTTTCACCCTAAGCAAGGCACAGTTTCACTTTGATAGGGACCGCCGCTAGTCTCGTAAGAAAACCAGAAAAAACTAATAAAGAATTAATCTAAGTGAATGTTTAAAAGAATATGCAAAATAGCTAGATCTTTTGTAGATGAATGCAATTCCACAATTCTATATATAACAAAGTTGTATTTTCTTTTTAATTAAATAGAAAAAAAGGGTTTTTAATATGAATATCAACACACAAAATACACAAATTTATATATATATATATATATATATATATATATCTTATAATATAAAGCTGAATGTGTGTGTGTGGTCACGAATAGGTTCCTATAAGGTTGACTATTTTAAAAAAACTAATTACATATAATGATAGAAGATGTATCGAGACACAGGAATGGGTATGTTTGATCTGGCAGAACGGTGGTTCATTAAAATTGTGGGGTCTGCGTTCGTGCCTGGTCCACAAAGTATGGAAATAAAAAATTTAAAAATTAAAAAAAAAAAAAACGTTTACAAATTTTTTTGATATAGATGTACATAAGAATACTTTGATAAGTATGTTTTAACTTAAATAGGGATGGTATAATAAAATTGTGGGGGTCTGCGTTCGCACCTGGCCTCCATATAATAGAAATAGGCACAAACTTTAATAAAGACTTTTCATATCTTTCTGCGTAAGTATACTTTGATAATTATGTTTCAGTTTGAAGAAATATGGTATAATAAAATTATGGGGTGTTCGTTCGCACCTGACCTCCATAGAATGGAAATATGTCACAAAGTTTAACAAGGTTTTTTAATATAGATCCACAGAATATTGTGATAAGTGTTTCAGTGTGAACAGGTATGGTATAATAAATTATGGGGTTTATCTATTTTATTTTTACTTTCATCATATTTTGCTCTGGTTTTGATACCCCCAAATTCGAAGCTATCTCTTTACAACCCTTCCTTTTCATAACCTATCATACTTTCATAAATCAGAGTCCATTTTCTGTAGGCTGTTTTTGAACCCAGTCAACGACGGGTACTTTTGCTAGTATATATATATATATATATATATTAATATATAACTATTTCTGTAGAAATATATTTTTCTTGTTATATATCAATCCTTATATAAGAAGCTCAATGTGAATACAGAGCAATATACAGAATAAATGACAAAAACTTTATATTCCAAATTACATGATGTTGACAATTTTTTATTTTATTCCTTTACGTCAATTAATCCGTACAGTTCTTGACAGTATCTGTTTCGTAGCGCACAATCAATCACTTTATTATTATATCAATCAGTGAATTTATTATTGCCTTAACTCATCAGAAGAAATAGCAAAAATCAATCCAACAAAAGGAATTAAAATGTGATACGACATGGTGAGAATCCGAAATTTGGAAGAGAAGCTGCAGTTACCTTTATATTTTTCAATTACGCCATCTTGGATTTTCTGTCAAGAACTGTACAAATCAATTAATGTAAAGAAATAAAATATAAAATTGTCAACATCATAAATTTTGGAATATGAAATTTTTGTCATTTATTCTATATATATATATATATATATATATATATATATATATATATATATAGTATGTATATTAAAAAGTATATTCGTATGTATCTCAAGAAGTGTAAATGTCAACTGAATTAAAGGAATAAATTGTAAGATGGTCAACATCATGAAATTTGGAATATAGACTTTTGTCATTGATTCATTACATGCTCTGTAATTACATTGAGCTTCTTAAATAAGGATTGGTATATATAAAAAGGAAATATAAGTGAATAAAAATATTTCCACAGATATATATTCAGCCACTCTGAGGAGTCGTAGACGAAACACGTGTCAGTGGATAATAATATCATAATATATATATATATATATATATATATATATATAGCTTAGTGAGTTAGAAGAATAGAGTAAATTCAATTCTATAAGAGGAGATAATATTATCAGGATAATATAAAGCTCAACAAATTTCATTAGAGCTTATATAAGAGACAGTAAGAGTTGAAAATGAGGTCAGAAAAACTGGTGAATATAGAATGGTTCATTCATTTAATAAAGATATATAAACATTTAGTTGGGAGATAGAGGTGACTCTTTGTTCCAAGGCATTTCGAGGCCGAATGCTTCTCACCGGAAGAGTAGAGAAGATGCTACGTAACATAATGGGATTCATCAGAAACAAAATAAATCATAAAACTTATGAAACAAGGCTAAAGAAGAACTTTATAATGTTTTTGTCATTTATTATATATATATATATATATATGAAATAAAATGGAGGTGGAAGGACCTGGATACTCAACGTTTCGCCCGATTTATGCGGGCTTCTTCAAGAGGGATGGTCATTGAAGAAGCCCGCATAAATCGGGTGAAACGTTGAGTATCCAGGTCCTTCCACCTCCATTTTATTTCATATCGTCGGATTTAATCCAGCTCAACAATCATATATATATATATATATATATAGCCAGTAGAGTTTAGTTTCCTAGAAGTACATCCAATGAAACAACATGTGTCTACCAAAATAGTGCTCAATGAGTGAACAGAGCAGGTATATTAATTTTATTTATACAGACATTAATGGCTACATATGTGCATACATGTTTCTATAATCACCCACGTTGGGGGATTACGTCTTCAGGCCAAGAATTACCGTCGAAAGACTTTCGACGGTAATTCTTGGCCTGAAGACGTAAAATTAATATACATATATATATATATATATATATATATATATATATCAGAGCTCTACGGACAAACTTATCTTTAGTTGACGTTTGACAACTAAATATTTTCGTTTACTCACCAAATACACATGATTTTTAGAATATGACATCTTTGTTCTGTGACGAATATGTACATCATAAAGATTTTTCTGTATATTTTTAAATAAGTGTAATTCTAAATATACAACAAATTTTATGTTGATACTTGAAGGTATAAACATTCTAATTTCTTCAGATATTTTTTTTGAAACAGCCTTCGTTAAAAAATAACAACTTTTGTTAAAATTATAAAAAAAAAAAAGTTGAAAAGATATTTTTCATTCAGTAGTGAGATTTGGAAGATTATCGGTGGAAGAAACATGATCATCAAAAGATAAGCGTTTTATTATTTCTAGTTGCCATTTTGAAAAATCACTCCCAAATGCGACTGTTTCACTCGCAATGTAGAGCCCTGTATAATATACGTTAACTTTAATATCGTTTAAAAAAATCAACAACAAAATCTACGTAAATATATAAACGCTAAAAACTAAACAGTAAATTGTCTATGGCATCATAGCATAATGGATTAAGGCACTAGACTGAAATACATACGGTCCGGGGTTCGAATCCTAACAACAGTCAAGTTACGCTGAAGAGAGGTAGGACCTCGAAACACGTGTGTATGTAGATTACTGTTTTTAAAAATAACAAATCAATAAAAAAATACGTCCAAATAAAAATTGGCGACTTTCTAAGAAAACACCGGATCTCCAAGATGGAGACGTCAACCTTAATATCGTTTAAAAAAAATTAACAAAAACTATGTGTGTGTGTGTGTATATATATATATATATATATATATATATATATATACTAGCATTTCAGCCCAGCGTTGCCCGGGTGTTTGGAGGTGTGTGCTGAGCAACAAAAAAAAAACAAAAAAAAAACTTTTTTTTTTTTAAACTTTGACCCCTATTATGACCCCTTAACATTTATTGTTTTGGGTTCAAATCGAGTTATTAAGTTAGGTCCCTGTTCAAGGAACCTTTATCTAAAATTTCAAGTGTTTAGACCTCAAATTGTGGGAGGTAAAGGTAAAATCGTTGAATTTTGACCCCTTACACAGCCAAATATTTGGCCAAAAACTGATCACATCGATTTTCCCAAATCTGAGTACCCTGTATATCAAATTTCGAGTCTGTAGATGTAAAAGTGACAAAGTTATTGCGAAGGAAAATGTACACAGACACGTTCACTTTTATAGATATATGGATCAAACACACACTTTTATTTTTACACAGGAATCACCACTTATCAAGGCCCGGGGGCCACTCGAGAATAATGGGTATACATTAGTCAATGTGATTATAGCGTAGTAACCATAAGTAGTGGGAATTTTGTAAATTGGATTACTTAGGGAGGGGAGGGGGTTCATCAAGAATTTGTTTACATTGAACTTGAAAACAATCAGATTGTAGTCAGCTGGAAAGCAGGCAATCGGAAGAAAGTTCCAGAAAGGCACAATACCACTTTGACGAAAAGGGCTATTATTTGGGACCAAAGAAGTTGAGCAGCAAGATGTCTGCTCACAGTACACTTGAACTTCGGCATGTCAGTACAGTTGGGAAAGCAGGAATCTGAAAGGGAGTTCCAAAGTCTAGCAGTTTTGGGGAAGAAACTCTTAGAGTAGAAGGTAATGCTCGTAAAATATGCATAAGTATCATTTTTTAATTATTGCAGATTATCCAATACTAGCAGAGAGACGTGATGTTGCCCGGGATTGAATAAAAAATCAACAAAGGTTTCCCATTCCTATATTTTTACTGTCATCAAAATCATCCATTTTCAATCAAATCGATCAATTGCCTGCTCTAGTTGTAGACTCATTGTGGTGCATTGGGAGGAAGTTTCACATGCCGCCCCGCAGTGACTTAGCTTAACAATATATTGTATTCTACATTGCACTGTGGAGAACCTTTTTTTAATTTTATGAAGTTATTTTTATATATAACAGCTTGAATTATAGTTTAGAATGCAAAAGTCAAGTATCATGGTTCAATTGTGCTCTGAAGAGAAACATTAATTTGAACATGTTGCTGTCATATCAAACGAACCTACTGTTGATCTTATATATTGAGCCTTTCTGTTTGTGTGGTAATAAAACTTCTCAAATGCACTTGTGATGTTAGGCTGTATCAGGTGTTAACTTTGATCAAATTCGCCTGCCTCTTCTTTCGTTGGATTTTTCGATTATCAATACTTATCAAAGACATTCCGATAAATAAAAAAAAGTCTAAGAACACTACCAGATACATAAAGTGTCATTGTGTGAAATTTTAGTGCTTGTCTACAATTGGGCCCACAAAAAATTTTTTTCCAGAGGGTGGAAAGTCGATTGTCTGCCCTTGTTGATCCTACATTCCCGTGATTCCCAAGAGGTGTCGCTAGCAGTGTATCATTCAAAATAAACATGGCGTCAAGTTTTTCTCCGATAAAAATTTGTTATAATATTTGATTTTCTTAAAAAAAAAAAAAATATTTGATCGATTTACGTGATTTTTGGAACATGACATGTTCGTGTAGTGACAGGTACATACATCATAAACATTTTTAAAGATTTTTCTTGAAAAAAATATTTTTTTATAGGCCCAATTGTAGACAAGCACCGAAATTTCATAAAAATCAACCCAGCCATTTCGGAGTCAATAGAGAATGAACTCACACAAATTTCCTTTCATATAATAGTAGAGATATCTCATAGTCTTTTGTAGATCTTTTTATTATTATGGCTTTAACCCTTTTCCAATATCAAACATGATGGTTGAAGAAGGCCGGAGGTTACATCGACCAAACAGTTGTGCAGATAACACTTAAGATAAAGACAGTAGTTCGAATTTCATGAATAATCAATCCTTATCCAAAAAACTTCCGAAAACGTTTACAGAAATATTGATAAGTATTTTTTTTTTTTTTAATGTTTACTTTCCTCCCCATGAGGGCAGAGTTAGACACAAGGTCGGTTTTTAATGTAGTGGTGGGGGAAACCAGCTGGATTTATACGATCAAAAAATACAATCTTCATCGCCTTTTTTTTTTTTTTTTTTTACACGGTGGTCACCACTTATCAAGGCCCGGAAGCCACTCAGGGATAAGGGTCATTGCAAGTACAGTACGTCAGTGTGGAGATTTAATGAAGTGTTTACTTAAGAGGGCGGTTCATTAGGAATTTGTTAACGTTGGACTTGAAGACATCCAAGTTGTAGTCAGGTGGGAAGCAGGCAGACGGAACAGAGTTCCACAGGCGTGCAGTTCTAAGAAAGAAGCTTTGTTCATGGAATCTACGTTTTTATTTAGGCACAGATAAAGAGTGGGGAAAATTTTTCACAGTGGATTCAGCTAGACAGGTGCCTTTCGTGAAGGATTGGCGAGGGGGGACCAGAGATTGGAGTTCAGACGAGCACCTGCCATGGAAATAACGATAAAACAAGGATAGGCTCGCAACATCTCTTCTGTGGGAGAGAGGTTGTAGGGTAGAGAAAAGGGCATCCCCCACTAAGCCCCAAAGTCTATTTTGTACTCTGTCAAGGCAGGATAGGCTGCTTTTAGCAGCTCCTGTCCAAATGTGGCAGCAGTATTCCATCCTTGGACGTAGTTGGCTTTTATATAGATAAAGAATTGCATCAGTAGTGAGATATCTTCTGGAGCGGTAGAAGAATCCCACCATCTTTCGAAGCACGTGGCGCGGTGGATAGCGGCATGAATCTCTACGGTTCCAAATAAGCATTTTCTGAAAGTTAGCGATTTCAATCCTACCCAAAGAAGGCCAGAGGATGAGTTAGCCAAAATGTGCTGAGACAACAACGACAACTATGGAAGGCAGTAATTACTGGGGATATAGTTACAAGACTCAGCATTTCTATCCTGTCACGGTTAACCACCTGAAGAAGGCCAGAGGATCAGTTGGCCAAAACGTGATGAGATGACGACAACTGTGGAAGGTAGTAATTACTGGAGATACAGTTAAGAAACTCCGACTATCCCGTCATAAATAATCTCCTGAAGAAGGCCAGAGGATCAGTTGGCCAAAATGTGATGAAGCAATAACAACTATGAAGATGAGGCTAACAGTCCGCAAATAAATAAATAAAAAATAAATAAATAAAAAACAAATAAATAAATAAATAAAAACAAATAAATAAATAAAAAATAAATAAATAACATAAATAAATAAATAAATAACATAAATAAATAAAAATAAATAAATAACATAAATAAATAAATAACATAAATAAATAAAAAACAAATAAATAAATAAATAAATAAAAAACAAATAAATATGCAAATTACTTATCTCAAAGGATTCCAATAAAAATAAAACAAATAAAAAATAATAATAATAATAAATAATATGTAATCTTCTATTCATTTTTTTTTTTTTTTTTTACGCATTCCGGCAACACCTGATAGCCCTGCTGGTCATATAAAATACTTCTGCTTTGTTTAGTTTGTCGAACCGGTAGTACCAGTTAAATATGTATGTAAGGCGTGGGGATGGTATGTGTGTGTAGACAGGTAAAGTTATACAAGGTGTATCTGTTAGCAGAGTTTTAGGTCAGAAACCTAAATACCTAACACATTGTCTGCGTGGTTCTTTTCACTTGTCCTTTTTACATCATGAAATTAATCTCATACTCTGTGTGTGTGTGTGTGTGTGTGTGTATATATATATATATATATATATATATATATATATATATATATATATATATATATATATAAAATATATATGGCAATTAAGCTACAGTGAATATTCCGCGTTTCATCCACTCTAAGATTCTTCAGGCTTATAAGCCTGAAAAATCCTAGAGTGGATGAAATATATTTTATAAATTACTAACTAGCTCTACCTACGTATTGAGCACTTTTGAAGTAAATACTTAAAGGTTACGCATAAATTTATACTTTTGTATATTAATTTTAAGTGAGTAAATGAAGTAGTTATATATATATATATATATATATATATATATATATATATATATATATATATATATATATATACAACCCTCACATTGAGTTGAGCATATTGAGAAGTGATACGCGATATACCATTAGCGTATAAAGCGATGCTCTTTGTGTAAACAAATCGAGCTTAGGTATTTCGGACGATGTCAAAACATCGTTTATTCACGACTCGCACAGCAGCCGCCGATTAGCGTAATGGTTAGGAGCCTTGGCTGTCTGTTTGTACGGGTAATTAAAATTATCATAGATATTCTGTAATTCATATGTAAAACTAGGAAAACAAATGACTATGATTGAAACATTTTATGTCTGTAAAAAAATGCCAAAAATAGGCTCTGGATGATTCCCGTAATGTGCGACCTTAAGGGCAAATGTCACATAGCCCACTACACAACGAGCCTTTATTTGTTAAATTCTGATCAATAATCGCTGAGATTTCGAACTCATAAAATTGCCCAAAAAGGTGATTTATATTTTTATATATATATATATATATATATATATATATATATATATACGAGCAAACAGTTAATAAAACGTTAAAAAACACTTTGAAATGAGTTAAAAGCATATTTAATCCGAAAAGGAAACACTAGATAAGTGGATAGTCCTTAATCCGCGGAGTTTCGAATAATGTTAAAAGTCCACGTATGCTTCTGGGAAAGTGATTTACAGGTTATGAGGGGTTTTTGAAGCATGAAAAACGATGTTACTTTTTGTATTTAATATTTTTATTGTTATTTTTTATATTTCAAGTGGACCTCCGCTCTTGGTCACAAAAAAGTATCAAAAAGAAAAAGAAAACCGTTGAAAGAAGTGAAAATTTGTAGTGAGGACAGCGTTCATTCCTAGCAATCATGTTCGAAAAAGTTCACGTGAATCATTTTAGCCGTTTGTGGAAGAAGATTGTGTTTTTAATGTTTTTTTTTTTAAATGTTGCAACGTAAAAGCGTTTAATTCAAACGGCAAAAATGAGACGCAACTGATTTCAATATGTATAATGGAATAGAAATGAAACTGTTAAACGGTAAAAATAATGTAATTATTAGTTATGAATAATAATAATAATAATAATAATAATAATAATAATAATAATAATAATAATAACAATAATAACAATAATAATAATAAAACTACTGAAGAGGGCAGAGTTAGAGACAATGTCGGTTTTTTTTAATTGTGAGTAAATTCCGTCTCTCCCTCAATAAAGATGGGACGAACATAGATAAAAAATAAATAAATAAGTGAATAATAATAATAATAATAATAATAATAATAATAATAATAAAAACCTGGACATGGATGCGAAAAGGACATATAAACCGAGAAACATAAACCGAGAAACTGAATCTCTAATGACTGCAGCACAAGATAACTCGATAAGAACCAAACATATCAAAGCAAGGATCGATAAAACACAAGAAAACAGCAAATGCAGACTCTGTGGACAAAGAGACGAAACGATAAACCATATAGTCAAACTTGCCCAAAAGGAATACAAAAACAGGCATGACCAAGTGGGGAGGGTGGTACACTGGGAATTGTGTAAACGACTGCATTTTGAGCATACAGACAAATGGTACAAGCATAAACCTGCAACAGCACTCGAAAACGAGAACCACAAAATCCTATGGGACATGGACATACAGACGGACAAACCCATCCAAGCAAGAAGACCAGATGTCGTAATAATTAACAAGAAAGAAAAATCCTGTCTAATCGTGGACTTTGCAGTCCCAGCTGATCACAGGGTGAGTATGAAAGAAAAGGAGAAACAAAGCAAATACACAGAGCTAGCCAGAGAGTTAAAAGGGATTTGGATGATGAAGAAAGTCCAAATAGTACCGAGAATAGTAGGAGCACTAGGAACAATCCCGAAAAACTTCGAAAAAAGAATGTCAGAAATTGGAATCAGAGGAATAACTGCAAAAGTACAACGACTAACGATAATGAAAACGACTGAAATATTAAGGAAAACCCTTGAATGCGGAGAATAATACAAGACAATATAACGAATAAGCGTTACAGGGAATGAAGAACACCGAGGCTGCGTATTTACAAGTTCTACACCCTCCATCATGCATTCCCCCCATTGTTTCATCACCGATCCCCCCCCCCAAAAAAAATGATACCAAAGGGCCGAGAAGGGTCAATAAGGACTGAAAGACCGAGGAGCGAGCACCAACCAGACCTCAGCTGGACAAACGCAAAGAGAACTGGGACCTTGGGGAGGATGAGTGCCACTCAAATTCCAGCATAAACCAATGGCCACTACCAGCGAGAAATCAATGGTAAGCGGCTGTTGCGATGATGCAAATTCATTTGCAAATGCTATCAAAGGAGGTGGAGAGGTCTGGACGTCTGGGGAGACTTGTTGTCACTCAGCTTCCAGAGAATACCACAGGTCTCCAATCAGATCGTTTGTTGACTTGTGTGAAAGCTCCATGTGAGCCAATAATAAAATCAATAAAATTAATATTAGTTAATAATTAAATGAGAATACAAATAGTCTCGGTCCTGAAGGAAAACTGTCTCAGTCTCGAAGGAATTCTCATACACAGACCGAGGATAATATCAGAGCAGGTACTTAAATGTATGTGCTTTTGGCTCGAAAGTCACTGATATATATATATATATATCTATATGTATAAAAGTGAACGTGTCTGTCTGTCTGTCTGTGTACATTTCCCTACACAATAACTCTGTCAATTTTTAGTCTATAGACTCGAAATTTGAAATACCGGGTACTGAGATTTGGGAAAATCGATGTGACGGGTGTCAGCCAGAAATTTGGCTGTTAAGGGGTCAAATTTCAACGATTTGACCTTTAAGAACTCTACCAAACTCCTCCGACAATTTTGGGTCTAGACACTTGAAATTTTAGATATAGGTTCCTTGAACCTGGATCTAACTTAATAAAGTGATTTGAGCCCGAAACTATAAATTTTAAGGGGTCATAATAGGGGTCAAAGTTTTAAAAAAATTAACCATTTTTTTTGTTTTTTTGCTTTTTTTGCACAGCATACACCTCCAAACACCCGAGCAACGCCGGGCACCCCTGCTAGTATATATATATATATATATATATATATATATATATATATATATATATATATATATATATAGAGAGAGAGAGAGAGAGAGAGAGAGAGAGAGAAATAGATATATCTATGCTGATAGCCAAATTGAATATTGAAATGCTCATATCTTTGGTTCTATGGGACAATTTCCAGGCTTTTTGAAAATTACAGATACTATTCTATGGTTAAAATTTTATGATAATTAGTAAAAAAGAACCTATATTTTCAAACCAATAAAATATGCCAAAATTTGCCTACTTTTGTATTTATAGTGTCCTGGCAGGCTAGCTTCAGTTTTGCTGCTTTGGGATGAATTTTGCTTAGGGCTTTTTTTTTTTGTACTTGCTTGTCTCCCCTGTGGCCTTTCCAGGCCACTAACACACACACACACACACACACACACACACACACACACACACACACACACACACACACACACACACAGGTACCTTAAATAAGTTTTCAGACTTTTTATTTTTTGTACAGATATTTAAAATTGTCATAGTCTCTTAAAAATTCAGTATGTTATTACTACACATCTTATTAGATGACTGACCAATTTTTATGATTTCAAGTTCAAATGAACAGCTACAACAGGAATTGGAATACACCCTACTAAAGCTTGATCGTCACAGCTGGTGAATTTCAAACATTCAATCTGGCCGTGAGGATACTTTAGAAGAACGATACGCAATAAAATTCTGTTTTAAACTTGGAAAAAAAAAAAATGCCCCAGAAACATATGGATTGCTTCAGACTGCTTTTGGACCATCTTGCATGAATCGAGCATCAGTCTTTGAGTGGCATAAGAGATTCAAGGAAGGCAGGGAGTCTGTGAGGGATGATAAGAAGTGAGGGAGGAGTAAGAAAGAATACCAGAGTTGATTGGCCAAATAAAGAATTTCATGGATAAGGACCGTTGTATGTCTATAGAGACAATAAGTGCACAGTTTGATATCAGTGTAGGAAACTGTATACACAATTATTTGCAAGAAACTGAGGATGCTGAAGATTTGTGCAAAGTTTGTCCCGAGAGTGCTCAGAGAAGACCAACACTAAGGGTCTTGGACTACCATATTTATATGCAGGAAGACAGCAGCAGTCATTAGAAAATTGGTAAACTGTTCTTGAAAACGTATGTACTCCTTCATGTTGAGTTTTGGGCACTTATCAAATGAGAAGGCGAGGAGAATTAAACATTCCAGTACTTCTGCATTACACGGATGGCGCCATTTTTTTGTGCGTTTCACTAACCTGTCGCCAGGTGGCGCTTCTCACCATTCAAATTGTTTATTAATTAAAATTAAAACTCTAGTATATTGTTGACCCTTCAACAAAAGGTGCAACAAAAAAATTTACAAGTATATTTTGTTACAGTGAAAATTTTACTTTAATCCCAAAAATGTTTCGGAAAACAAAAAACGAAAAAATCCAATGTTGCTTTAATTCAAAAGATATTTCGTTAAAATTATTAAATTGTTTGGAAAAAAAAAAAAAAAGAATCAATTTTATTTTAATTCAAAAATTGTTTCATTAAAATTATTAAATTGTTTGGAAAAAAAAAAAAAAAAGAATCAATTTTACTTTAATTCAAAAAATGTTTCGGAAAACAAAAAACGAAAAAACCCAATGTTGCTTTAATTCAAAAGATGTTTCATTAAAATTATTAAATTGTTTGGAAAAAGAAAAAAAAAAAGAATCAATTTTACTTTAATTCAAAAAATGTTTCATTAAAATTATATTTTCTTACGCAAACTTTTCAATAAATGTTTTTACAATTTTGATAAATTTTTATACAATAAATGTTTTCGTTTCACATGTTGTTGTGTTCGGAAAAAATAAAAATGTTTTTTATTTGCCGTGTTATCTGACCGAGAAGAAATTGGAGTTATCGCCCCCTAACAATGGCGCCGTCGGTGTAATGCAGAAGTGACTGAAGACTTTTACAACTTATTTATACTCAGTAAAGAAAGTAAATAAAAAATAATTAAAGAAAGTTCTAAAAAAAATAAAAAATAAAATAAAAAATAAGTAAATAAATATATATATATATATATATAAAAGTAAATAAATAAATAAATAAATACATATAAAAAAATAAATCCAATGTTGCTTTGATTTGAAAAATGTTTCATTTAAATTATTGAATTGTTCGGGGACGGGAGGGGGGGGAGAATCCAATTCTAATTTAATTAAAAAATGTTTCGGGGGGGGGGGGGGTCCAATGTTGCTTTGATTAAAAAATTTGGAAAAAAAATGTTTAATTATTTATTTGCTATGTTATCTGACCGAAAAGAAATTGAAGTTATCGCCCCCTAACAATGGCGTCGTTCGTATAATGCATAAGTACCCAAAATCCTAATCATAACCATCCCACTTTAAAATATATCCGATGGTGAGGCCCCAACTTGCTGGCTTTGGGGAGTGTGGAAATACCCTTTAATTGCCATTGCTCCCAGGTCCACTCTAACCCGGAGTCGTAGTACCTGTTAGGGTCCCAACTATGGGTTGAATAGAAACCGACTTGAAAAAAAAATTTTCTTCAAAATCACTGGATTCCGCATTAAATGACCTGAAAAGGGTTGATATGCCGTAAAACAACGAACCAACTAAACTTGAAGATGATAAGGTGCAGTGTTTTTACAATTATATATTGATACATTTTTATACAATAAATGTTTTGGTTTTCAAATATTTTGTGTTCGAAAAAAAACAAAAAAACTTGTTTGTTACTTATTCGCCGTGGTATTTGTCCAAGAAGAGACCAGGGATGGGAGTTCAGTCTCCAAAATCACTGGATTCCGCATTAAATAACCTGAAAAGGGTTGATATGCCGTAAAACAAAAACAACCAACCAATCCACCCCCACACCCAAATTTCTTCAAAATCACTTGATTCCGCATTTAAATAACCTGAAAAGGGTTGATATGCCGTAAAACAAAAACAACCAAACCTAACCCCTCCCCCACCCCCAGATAGAATGAAAAGCTAGAAAAATCATCAAACTAGCATCCCGAAACAACGAACGGAATAAGTGCAGAGGAATGCTAACAGTTCCCCAAACTCGAGATGAACCCTACAGACACTGAGTCAAGTACGATAACCATTAGGCCAGCTTGTCACGATTTTTTTAAAAAGTGTTTTCAAACCCTGAAATTTTGACAGCGACAGATAAGCTCATTGTAAAACAGATTTCTACCCTTTAAGAAAAACTGGGAGTAATTTGAAAAAAAAAAAAAAAATGAAAAAGCATCTGCTCTGTTCCAGATAGTGATATCGCCTTCCCTAGATCCATGCACTGAAACACCGATTGCAATTCATCAAAAAGCGTACTGAGAAATTGGGCCTAACATAGGAACGCACATTCAAAAAAGTGAGAACTGTTTTGATAAGATTAGATTTGGGTTGGGTTTGAACACCATTTTCATGCCTGGGGTTATTTTATTAAAAAATTTTTTTTTTTTTTTATTCATCATCTGTAAAAGTGAGAATGTGTGTGTGTGAGGACACTTCTCAACCTATATACTCAACGAATTTTTAATTTGGCATATAAGAGTATTCACGCATTTGGAAAACGTTTTAACTGGTTTTCATCAGAAAAACAAAAAAGGGCGGCTAAGGAGTCAAAATTTAAAAATTGGTATTTGGGTTTCATCGGATTTTTCCCTGTCAACTGTTTCACAACTGCGCATGCACGAATCGTCCACATTATCTTAAGAATAAGTAGGTTTGGAAACACTTTTTAAAAAAACGTGACAAGCTGGCCTAATGGTTATCGTACTTGACTCACTGTCTGTAGGTTTGGATTTTGATCTCAGCTCGAATATTTTTTTTTTTTTTTACTTACAAGAAATAAACCGTTTCGGAGAAACATGATAATTGCATGCACATGTTTCGGTCTCATTCCGTTCTTCCCCCCCCCTTTTTTTTTTTTTTTTTTTTTTTTTTTTTTAAGAAATTTAACGCTACGTTTAATTCTGGGCAATGCTGGATACATCTAGTGTTGGGTTTAAGCCATTTTTGTGTTATTTAATATCGAATCCGGTAATTTAAAAAAAAAAAAAGAAAGGATTTTAGATTTTAAATTGTTTATATCTTCAAATATTTTTTATGGTGCTTGGTTTGATTGTTTTGTTTTATGGGATATCAACCATTTTTTTTTTTTTTCAGTTATTTAATGGTGAATCCCGTTATTTTTTAGAAAGGGTATTTAATGGTGAATCCAGTTATTTTTTAGAAAGGGTATTTAATGGTGAATCCAGTTATTTTTTAGAAAGGGTATTTAATGGTGAATCCAGTTATTTTTTAGAAAGGGTATTTAATGGTGAATCCAGTTATTTTTTTAGAAAGGGTATTTAATGGTGAATCCAGCTATTTTTTAGAAAGGGTATTTAATGGTGAATCCAGTTATTTTTTAGAAAGAGTATTTAATGGTGAATCCAGCTATTTTTTAGAAAGGGTATTTAATGGTGAATCCCGTTATTTTTTAGAAAGGGTATTTAATGGTGAATCCAGTTATTTTTTAGAAAGGGTATTTAATGGTGAATCCAGTTATTTTTTAGAAAGGGTATTTAATGGTGAATCCAGTTATTTTTTAGAAAGGGTATTTAATGGTGAATCCAGTTATTTTTTAGAAAGGGTATTTAATGGTGAATCCAGTTATTTTTTAGAAAGGGTATTTAATGGTGAATCCAGTTATTTTTTTAGAAAGGGTATTTAATGGTGAATCCAGCTATTCTTTAGAAAGGGTATTTAATGGTGAATCCAGCTATTTTTTAGAAAGGGTATTTAATGGTGAATCCAGTTATTTTTTAGAAAGAGTATTTAATGGTGAATCCAGCTATTTTTTAGAAAGGGTATTTAATGGTGAATCCAGTTATTTTTTAGAAATGGTGTTTAATGGTAAATCCAGTTATTTTTTTAGAAAGGGTATTTAATAGAGAATCCCATTATTTTTTAGAAAGGGTATTTAATGGTGAATCCCGTCATTTTTTAGAAAGGGTATTTAATGGTGAATTCAGTTATTTTTTAGAAAGGGTATTTAATGGTGAATCCAGTTATTTTTTAGAAAGGGTATTTAATGGTGAATCCCGTTATTTTTTTAGAAAAGGTATTTAATAGTGAATCCAGTTATTTTTTAGAAAGGGTATTTAATGGTGAATCCAGCTATTTTTTAGAAAGGGTATTTAATGGTGAATCCAGCTATTTTTTAGAAAGGGTATTTAATGGTGAATCCAGTTATTTTATAGAAAGGGTATTTAATGGTGAATCCAGTTATTTTTTAGAAAGGGTATGCTTCAAATTCTTTGAACGTGCATTTAAAAAGAGGAGCTGGTTTGATTAAACCGTGAGAAATGTTTATTTCTTATATAATTACTAGCGGGGTGGGGGCGCCCAGCTTTGCCCGATCGTAAAATACGATATTTTAATTTTGTTCAGATTTCGTATATATTATTACAAAGTCGTGATTTTAAAAGTAAAAAAAAAAAAAAGTATTTGGATGCCATCAGCTAGAATTGAAACCGAAACTGTAGCATTGAAAGCTGATGACGTTACCAACGTGACATACATATGAACTGATTAAAATTGAAAATAAACTAAGATGAATGTACAAAATGTATTACGATTTGTCCAATTTTGACTCTTTAAAAACTATTTTAACTGCTTAAATACCCATAAAAGAACGCTCCGTGAAAAATCCAATCATTTGAGGTCCCTAGTGTCGCTCTGCAACTTTTAGTTTCAGAAGAGATAGAGTTTGAAAATATGGAGACAGACAGACGTATAGCGTTTAATATATTAGATTTATTTTCTAGATTTCGTAATATTTATTTGAATGAAAATAAAACCGAATATACAAAATGTACTCACACTTCGAATGATGATAAAACCTGTAGTGAAATAGAATAGTTGTGAATATGGAAGACAAATACAATTGCCGAATCATGTCTGCAAATGTTCAGATTGATGACCATCATTGTTCAGACGACGCTTATAAAAGTTAAAGTTTGAGTACCTAAGTACGTAAGCAAGTACGTAAAAACGAAAAGAGGAAGTGGCGACCTGGAGCAATGGTTTCCCCCAACTAGAGATGTAATCTGGAAATTTGACAGCACTAGAAATGAGCTTATTGTGAAAACGATTGCCATCCTAAAAAAAAGCATCTGCTTTGTCCTAGATTGTAACACTGCCTTCCCTGGACGTGTGCACTAAAAACACTGACTCCGATTCAGAGAAACGTACTGAAAATTGGACCAAACATTGGAACGTCAATTTGGAGGGAAAACTGGTTTAATTAGATTCAATCAAGCGTTACAGTAATTTCACTCCTCGGGTTATTTTATGTCATTTTTTTTTTAATCTTTTTTTCTTTGTGGAATTTGTATTTAATAGATTTTGTGATATTTATTATTTCAGGTGAAGATTCCTCCGAGTAATTGTACATACAGTGCGTTTGTGTGGGTGGGTGTGTGCATATATATATATATATATATATATATATATATATATATATATATATATAAAAGTGAACGTGTCTGTCTGTGTGTCTGTCTGTCTGTGTACATTTCCCTACGCAATAACTCTGTCAATTTTTAGTCTATAGACTCGAAATTTGAAATACCGGGTATTGAGATTTGGGAAAATCGATGTGACGGGTGTCAGCCAGAAATTTGGTTGTTAAGGGGTCAAATTTCAACGATTTGACCTTTAAGAACTCTACCAAAATCCTCCGACAATTTTGGGTCTAGACACTTGAAATTTTAGATATAGGTTCCTTGAACCTGGATCTAACTTAAGTGATTTGAGCCCGAAACAAATTTTAAGCGGTCATAATAGGGGTCAAAGTTTTAAAAAATTAACCATTTTTTTTGTTTTTTTGCTTTTTTTGCACAGCATACACCTCCAAACACCCGAGCAACGCCGGGCACCCCTGCTAGTATATATATATATATAGTAATTTATAAATCTGCTTTATTTACTTAAGAAGCTCAATGTAATTATAGAGCCATATAATAAATGAATGACAAAAGTCTATATTCTAAATTTCATGATGTTGACCATCTTACAATTTATTCCTTCAATTCAGTTGACATTTACAATTCTTGACAGTATCTGTTTCGTAGCGCAAAATCAAACACTTAATTATTACATCAATCAATGGATCTATTTTGCCCTTAACTCACATTATAAAGTATTTGCAACTTCTCTTCCAATTTTTGGATTTTTTTAATCATGTCAAAACGCACTTTATTTCCTTTTGACGGATAGATTGTTGCTATTTCTTCTGATGAGTTAAGGGCAAAATAGATTCACTGATTGATGCAGTCAGAGATGTCTTCATTGCCGGATTCGAATCTTTCTACCAGTGTTAATCGTGACACTCTGCACTGAAGATTCCTGAAAGGATGAAACACTAATGTCTGTTGGTATTTAATAATTATTGTAGTAAATAATTATATATATATATATACATATATATATATATATATATATATTTCTCATACAGCCCACATCACTTGACAGTTTATTCACATTGTTTACATTGGACTTGAAGACGACCATATTGTAGTCAGCTGGAAAGCAGTCAAACGAAACAGAGTTCCACAGGCGTGCAATTCTAAGAAAGAAGCTTTGTTCATGGAATCTACGTTTAGGTTTAGGCATAGATAAAGAGTGGGGGGAATTATTTATAGTGGTTTCAGCTAGCTGGGTGTTTTTCGTGAAAGTTTGGCAAGGGGAGACTATAGATTGAAGCTCAGACGAGCACTTGCCATGAAAATAATAATAGAGCAGAGACAGGCTTGCAATGTCTCTTCTGTGGAAAAGAGGTTGCAAGGAAGAAAGGGCAGCTTCTACAAGGCTACAAAGTCTATTTTGAACTCTTTCAAGATAAAAATAAGGTGCTTCTAGCAGCTCCTGTCCAGGTGTGGCAACAGTACTTCATCCTTGGATGTACTTGGCTTTTATACAGGTAGAGAATTGCATCAGGAGTGAGATATCTACTGGACCATTTTTCCAGCTACCTTGGCAACGGATTTGATGTACGTGTTCCATTTCAAATCAGAAGTACAGGGTACACCAAAGTTGTCAAAACATGGAGTCTTCCCAAGATGAGAACCAATCATTTCAATTGATGCCAGACGAGGATCAGAGTGTTGATGATGGAAAGATAGAAGCTTGATCTGTGATGCATTAAAATTAACCAGTCACTTATTTCCCCATTGCACCACGTGATCAGGATCAGAGGAGAGAGAATCAGAGAGAACTTGGTCGTTTATGGCCTTTGAAGTGTTGCCATAGATGGTAGTGTCATCAGCATAAATGTCTACGAATGATCTAAGGATATGATTTGGAAGATCATTAATGTAGATCAGGAAAAGAGTTGGGCCCAGGATGAACCCCTGAGGGACTCCAGCATTAATACTGTGAGCCTCTGATTTTTGCCCCTTTGTACCCCCTCGATGTAAATACCCCAAAAAAGCTTTCCCAACTGTACTGACATCAGCATAAATGTCTACGAATGATATTAGGATATGATGTGTGTGTATAATAGTTTGTCCCATCAATATTTTCAGAAAAAGGTAGAATCAGTCCTCATCAACTTGCCTCTCTAAGAGGACAGAATTATATATATATGTGTGGGTGTGTGTGCGTGTGTGTGGGGGGGTCAGACTTTCTAGCTTGGAGGTAGGGGCAAAAATAAAAACCGCCTTAAAAGGAGCAGTGCTCGTCAACAAATCAATTTTTTAAATATATCGTTTTAAGCAAAAACACTATTATGTTGGTTGGTTGGTTGGTTGGTTGTTTTACGGCATATCAACCCTTTTCAGGTTATTTAATGCCGAATAAAGTGATTTTGAAGAAAATTTCTTTAATAGAATATATATTTTTTCAAGTCGATTTTTATTTAACCCATAGTTGGGACCCTAACAGGTACTACCACTCCGGGTCAGAGTGGACCTGGAAGCAATGGCAATTAAAGGGTGGCTCCACACTCCCCAAACAAAGCCCACTAGCTGGGGCCTCACCATTGGATATAGTTTACGGTCATATTCAGAACCACAATATTACGTACTTTATTGTCATGTTGAAAATAGTAATATATTCAAAAATTATGAAAAATCATTGAATAGAATAACTGCTATTTTGTTTTTTGTAAAAAAAGAAAAAAACAAAAAGTCTACCGCTATAAACAACAAATATTGCAGTCATGAACAAATAATCGAAAATATTCGTTCCGAGTTATGTCCCCTGCATGTATTCTCCTCCTTCTTCCTAGTGTATAATGTCTAAGAAAAATGCAATTTCACCCAATTTTCTGTAAAAATTACTTTTAACTAAAAATAACTTTCCACTCGATGATTTTTCGTAATTTTTGGATATATTAC